>NW_001849565.1:407938-417377 GCF_000209065.1 Trypanosoma cruzi
GGTTTATTGTGGAACATGCCCAGACAGCGGATATACATCCTCTTTTGATATATCTGATTCCAGGGGAGTTAACCGATAAGAAAACTCCACTTGGCGCGCTACAATGGGCCTTTATGTCTATCACGGAATGTATTGCATGGTTTTCCTTTCCTTATGCATTATTTATGCATCTTTTCCGTGAGGATGTTCTCGTGGCCCCATTATTTCGCGGGTTTCTTCTTGCTGACCGTATAATCACGGCACTGGGAGGGAAGGTAACTGTGTACCCGCCCTTACCACGCACCAGTGACCACAACTTGTGGGATACGCTGGACAACATTATTGATCGTACCTTTGTTTCGCTTTGGCGTGCTGTTCGACCAACGCCTCCGACGGTATTAAACGCCGTGGAGTTTCGAGAGTGGTTGGATTGGAACGCAACGAGTTGGCGGTACGAGAAGGGTTCAATGACATTGCCTTCCCTTGGGGATCGCTGCGTTGTGGTCCCGGATTTCCTGGAGGAGGAGTTAAATTGTTTGGCCGGTGCAGTGGAGCGCATTACGGAACAAGGATTTTTTCGACTCGTAAGCACCGATCGTCAACGGACTGAGCTTATTGGAGGCTCGGCCATTACCACGAGATGGTCTCGTGCGGAAGATGACAGTCCTCTATCGTTTCTCCGAGTGAATACTCCTCTTAATGGGGGCAGTTTTGTTGGCACGAAACCCTTCCCCCACATCATGAGGTTGCCCATGTTGCTTCAGGGTTTATTGGTGATGTCGCACCGTGATCAGGCCACCGAATTGGTGTGTCGTTTTGTGGATGCCGGTCCTTTGGCTGTGACGGCCTGCGCAGAGGTGGGCATCTTTAGCATGGCTCTTGTACACTATTGGACGCGTCGCGACTTGCGCCATCTCTTACCGACTCTGTTATTTATTTACGCCAAGGCTTGCTACACGGATCCCTCTTTAGGAGACGCTGATCCAGCGCAGCGTAATGTAATTATTGATACTTGTATGGAAATTCTGGAGCATCCCGTGACAGTTCCTGCCGAATCGAGTGGAGAGGCTGGTGCGTGGCAGCGTGATGTCCTTGGATCTTGGGCAGAGCCTCGGGGGCAGCAATTACTTGCGGCATCGCTGCTCACTATGATTTGTCTCCACTCCGGAGGAGGCCGACGTCGCTGTCGAGAACGTGATGCCTTTCGCGTGTGTTGTAACCTTTTGCAGGAAGCGGCTGCAAAAGCGCCACGGGTACCGTTACGAGAGAATGGACTCGAGGGAGAGGGGGAAGAAGAGAGCGGAAGGGAGGAAAACTTCTGGGACGATTATTCCCCCGGTGGACCCGACAACAATCCGGTGTTAATGACAGCGTACGTACTTGGTCTTATCGCTCTTTTTGTGGTTATTGCGTGGGAAGGGACACTGTCAGTCGCCAAGACGGATGAAAAGGAGGAGGACGACCAACACCATCAACAACAACAAACTGGTGGTAGCGGTGGCGGTGATGCATTGGCTGTGCGGGCATATATCTCGACTGCTGTCGATGCGCTGCAGGCGTTGTTGATCACAACCTCCTCGGCTATACGTGGGGCAGCTATCAAGGCCATCACTGTGGTTTTGGTCTCCCTCATTACGGACGATGAGACCGCGGTCATGTGCGTTCGGGCCATCGTTAAATGCACCTCCGTACAACGGGCACCCCTTGAGGGTAACACAGACAATCGTCTCGAATTTGTTGGTGCCTTATCCCTGGCGATCAAGTGGTTAATTGGGCGTCTCTCTGTCTCTTTGTCCTTAGAGGATATACGACGGGCGGTGCGCTGTGAGTTGAACAAGGCGTGGCGTAAAGCATTGGGTACCACAACCACGAGCCGTGGGTGTGAAGAAAATATCACGAACTATCGTGATCCCGATTTACCATTTGTCTCACCCTCGCCCCTTGCTGAGTCACCCGTTGCTTCTTTCACCCTCAACGGTGTGGATTCCCTTTTACGCATGTTGGCTGAACTTACATGCCGACTCGGTGTTGCGTCAAATGACCCTTGCCCTTTGGTTGCAGCACACGCTCAAAAAATACTGAGGGATGATTTGTCCATGTTACACGTGCGGTATTTACCTCTTTTCCAGCCTGCAGGTAATGTTCCATGCGGGCGTGGCGGCGCAACCACCACATCCCGCAATTCCGGCATCGCAAATTTTTTTTCAGGTGTTTTGAATACGCTGACGTCGCGTGGAGGGAAGCATGCAATTAGAGAGGGCCACCAAAGCGGTCATGTACTACGAAGTGTTGGGGACGAGGATTTGGTTGAAGAACTGCTGGACACGGGCGTTATTTTTGGTGAACGTGCGGCAGTGTCAGATGTTAGTGTCTCATTACGCACTGTTTCTGTGCACGACAATATGACTATTTCTTCCTTTGTCTTTACTCTACTTTCGTTTCTCGGGGAACTGCTGCTGATACCCATGGATGATCATGACCCCAGACACCCCTTCAACCTTGAAAAGGACGCGTACATTCTCAAATATCTGCGACGGTTGCGGGATGAGTTGCGTGTAACGGTGTCATCTAGCTACGGTTCCTGTGGGTACGAGGGCCACGCTGTCGTATCTCCCTTGCTTCCGTCTGCCTCGTCTTGGAACCATCCATTGAGTCTTCTCATGATGCCTCAGGAGGATGGGACACGAGGGCACGCACCCTCACTTTCCTCACCACTTATGCCGTCGTCATCGACTGTCGGAGCTGATGCCTCTGTATCGTGGACAACAGATCGTCAAAAATCCTTTCGGCTTTTGGCCGAGAAGAACATTTCCGCGGAACGCAATGGTCATATTCAGGTTTTTACCTTTCATCCCACAGAGCGGCACTTTATAACGGGTACAAATCAAGGTGTTATTCAGGTTTGGTCCTTTGCCGAGTTGGAGGGTTTTCTTTTGGCGTCCTCGACTTCATCCCCTGGTTCCTCGCAGGAATCTGGTGAGCTTTGTCGACTGTTGTCACAGATTCAGCTTTCAGAGGTGGTGGCCCGGCCGGGTTGCGCCATGCCACCCTCGACCGTTCTGAAGTATATGTACGGTACACAACTGACAATACCGCAATGTGTAAGTCTTTCTGGAGTTGCTAATGAACGATTGACTGGCGGTGCCCCCGATGTGCCATTGTCGCGGCGGGCGGGGTTGTGGGGGACAAACGACTATGGAGGACGTGTGGCCAGAGGGGTTGATCCACTCACAGGGTTGCATTTGGTGGACTCAGCTTACCGCACACTACTCTGCGCCGTGGGTCGATCGGGGTCTGTCCAGATGTTTTCAGCGTACACCGATGCGGCGACGGTGAGACGCGTTACATCCTTTGCGACCATGACATATGAAGAGTCCCTTCGGAGCCATCAATGTCTTTCTTCTTACCACACACCAGCGATGTTGTTGCATGTGAGTGGTGCAGACGGATCCATTGCATCGTGGGACCTGAACTGCGAACAGAAAGTTTCGGCGGGAGCTGGCCGCAGAGAAATTCTGCATTCACCATCAGCTTTAGCTTCACATCCCTATGACGTTTTTACTTTTGCTGTGGGCGCGGGTTCTATTTATCTTTACGACCTGCGAAATTCTAGTCGTTCGACCCACGTTTTACCGGATCCCACATCCTTGGGGCAATCACTCCAGCGACAATTACGAAGTTTGGGTGACTACAAACCGCTATGTTTGCATATTGGATTTTCATGCCGCTATCCGCACGGTCTTGTGACGGGGTACGGTGGAGAGCAGGGTGTTGTGATGATGTGGGATGATCGAAAATTGCAGCAGCCCTTCTTTCAGAGAGTGGTGTCAGAAACAGGAGGTGCCGGCTCCTCTTCTTTCAATTCAGTGGGCTACATGGACGTGCAGCATTATCACTACGCCCTTATGACCCTGTCTGTAACGGCAGATGCTCTTTTTGTAGGGGATGCTCTGGCCTCCCCATCATCAAAAGCAACATCGTCATCAGGCGGAGGAGGAAACTCCTGTCGGGCGCACATACGTCTCAAGCAGCAGCCTGGCGCGGCTTCCTTTCATCCCATTCTTCCTTTGTGCGGTGTGGCGGGTGGGACTTATTTGCAACTTTATGGGCGAAAAAAGTTGTCTATGCCCGAGCGACACGCTTAACGGGTGCCTCAAGTTTGTTTTTACGCACATGCAATGTTATATGTATATATTATATATACGTATTCTAAGGAGGAGGAGGGGAATGGTATGGGGGAGAAATAGAAAAAGGAAGGTGATGTGGGGCAAGATATTCTGCAACTGCATGTGCACGAAAAGCATGTGTGTTTTTCTTTCTTTTTTTTTTTTTTTTACTTCGTTGTCGTTGTTTTTGGCGGTTGTGGGGTTTCAACCTTTTTCCTCGTACGTGTAATAGAAGTTTCCCAATGACGATCTGTGTAGGTGAATTCTGAGGCGTTTGCCACGATCCCTCACCAACAATTTGTTTCTCACCCCTGGGTTTGCTCTGGTGCAAGTGACAAGTTATATATTAATTTGGGCTTCTTTCTGTGGGCGTGCACGTGTCTTTTGTTGTCGTTGTTGTGTGTAGTAGGGGTGGTGGAAAGGAGGAATTGCCGGTTATGTTTTGTGGCGTTCGAGATTCTTTTTTTGTTTTTTATTTTCCTTTTCATTCTTTTTAGTGTTTCTTCACTTCCTTTCGCCCTTACAATTTCGACGGCTGGGCGTCTTTGCAGGAATATCCTACTCATCCCTGTGAATGCCACTCCAACTTTTTTCTCCCGTCCCTTCTTTCACGCCATCGTTGCGTGACTCCCGAGTCACGTCTTCTTTGGATTTCACTTCTCACTCGCACCCCACCCACCGGCTCTGCCTTTCCACCGCCCCTTCGGTGTGGGGCGTGCCCCCCCAACAAAGCTCCTTGCCCGGGGCGAAAATCACAAGAAGACAACAAAACGCATGGGGCTGCCTTTGAATTCCTCTGTGCAGGTGGGGGGTGGTGGAGGTGAAGAGAGGGGGCGGGAGCGGGAGGCGGTCCCTGCATTAAATCCACATTTTTTTTTGAAAATTTATCTCTCTCTCTGTGTGTGTGTGTGTTCCTTTTTTCTGATGTTTGTGTCTAGGTTCCTGTCGGTGCAACCAGCAGGACAGGAAGGCTACTGGGACAAGGGAAGGCAGACAGAAGCAATGATAGGGGAATTGGGTGGCAAAACCGCCCCGAAACTGGTGTTGAGGACAGCCCTGGAGAAGGACCGTCATGGCTTCAGGGGGTCAACCGGGAGGTTCGATGAAGACTGGCAGAAGACTGAAAGAAACGCGTGGCCGGTCTTCATTCAGAAGGGTGTCACTGCTCCAAATCACTCTGAAGGGAGTTGTAGCATGACATCCGGCTCGGGAGAAGGTAAAGAAGTTCGTATTTCATCCAGTTGCAGCGGGGACCCGTCTTCTGTCGAGAGGGATCCCCGTGCCGGCTACATCCACCAGAGGTGGCCATGCAGACCTGCGGCAATAACAAAGAGGGGGCAGCCACCACTATTCCTTGGCCCGGGTCCGTCGACGAAGATTCGCTACGATAAACTCTTTTGTTGCTTTAATGAGGGGAATGGCCTTCTGTTCCGTCTTGTGGACGAAATACACCACACGTGGGCTTACTACAACGATACGATGGAATACACCATGCACATCACCGTCAGTTTTGGGAGGGATAGCACAGTGGAAGCCATTGGCAAGGCAGAGTGCATCATAATGGATGCGGCTTTAGGTAGTTGTAGCATAGATCTTCTCCTTCCTCCGGGTGGGACAGAGCTCTTTATGCGTGGCGAGTACAATGGTTTTCGTGGCCATTACGAAATTGCTTCTTCACGTGATGTTGCCACGGGGGAGAGAAGGAAGTGACGGAGGGAAAAGGAGGAGGGAAACACAACAACAACAACAAACAAACAAAAACAAAAACAAGGGGGGTAAAAAAGGCGCATATGATTGGCATTACTTTGTTGCCTCCCTTATTCCTTACGTGTTTGTGTATCCTTCCTCGTGTGTCCTTTCTAAGAGTTATTCCATACATTTATACACGTAAACAACAGTAAGAATGAAAAAAAAAGAAAAAAAAAAGAAGGGAAAATAAAATACTAATAATAATATATGATGCAACATAGTTTCTTTCGTCTGTTTTTTTCTTTTTTTTTTTTTCCCAGTGGGATCTGGCATGTGAAAGAAAAGGAGGTGAAATGCATGTGTCTGGTAGGTAAGATGAGATGGGGGGGTGGGTGGTGGTGGTTCATATCAGTTTCTATAGATGGGCGGCGCGAAGGCTAGTTAGTTTGAGAGGGCAATAATAATATATTATACGCGTATGTGTATACTTCATGCTCTTTGCCTGTCCATTGCTGGCCCATTCATCATTATGAATGTGGCTTTTATTGTTTTCTCTTTGTTGCGAATTGTTTTTGTTTTTGTTGTTGTTGAATGGACAGTTTTATTATTATTTTTTTTGGTTGTTGTTGTTTGATGTAACCCCAGTTTTTCGCCCTTTCTTCTTCTTCCTCTTCCTTTTCCTCTTTTTTTTTTTTTTTATTTTATATATATTGTTTCTCATTGCTTTTACAGTTCTTTTTCTTTCTTTCTGTGGGTGTGTCATTGTCGTCGCCTCCTCCATGATGGGTATTTATTTGCCATCGTTATGTTTTTTTTTTTTTTTTTTTTGCTCCCCACTTTCCTGCTGCGTGAAGTGCGTGTGACGGACACCTCGCCACCATCAACATCTCCATCAACGGCCGCTGCCGCTGCTGTTGTGGATTGTTTTATCTCAATTTTTTTCCTTCTCCTTTGCATTGGGTGGTGAGGCACCCGCCAAACAGAAAGGGAATAGGGGAAGGGAAAAGAAATACGGGCGCCGATGGCCTGAACGCAGAACAGAGCCCCTACAGGAAGAGAGACGATCCAAACAACAAAAACAACAATGGGCGGCGGTGCTTCGTTGGCAAAAGGGATGGGCCTCAAAAAGGAGGGGGGCGCGGCGGAGGAACTAAAAGGAGAAAAAAGCAAATTCTGGCACGGCTGCCCTGACATGTCGACGGTGGCGCCCAGTGACAGCGGCACGATTACTCCGGCGTTTCGTATAAGCAAAAAGGAAACATGCTTTCTCATCGTAGCACCTCTTCTGGCGGAAGAGGTGGAGCACGCGTTGGGAAAAAAGGAACAGAATGATGTTCAACCGCAGCCGCAGCAGCCGCAGCAAAATACCTCCAAATCAGTGCGGTGGGCTTTCTACAACGACAGTAAGCAATTGACCGTCAAAATCACAGTAAGTTTTTTTTGTGCAACGCAAGGATTAAGGGTGATAAATGAGGACGTGAAAACGGAGCATACAGATGACAATTGTCTACGTGCATCTGTCATGGTGAGGCCGCTGGAGACCGTGGTGTTTGTTGAGGGCTTGGTGGGTGACTACTCGATCAGGTGCGAGATTCTTCAGTAAAGGAGTGCAACGCGGGGGAGACACATTTTGCCTGTTAGTATTTTAACATGTGCCTGTGTGTGCATGTATGGTGGTTAGTTCCCATAAATTGTTATGAATGCAGTGCAATATTCTTTGTGGTCATGTTGTCTTTATGATTTACGGTTATTAATTTTTTTTTTCTATTTATTTATTTTTTTATTTTTTTTTGTTGTTATGGCTTTATTATTTATTTATGTTTTATTTTCACTTTGGATCCCGCTGGACACTTTTTTTTCATCTGTCATCTGAGCGTCCAGCTTCATTACGTACGTCTTGATTGCCCCCTCCTTTCCCTCTTTGCTGTTCAAATGATGCCATTAAATCACGGGTATATGTGCATGTGTTTGTGTGTGTAGTGCCTGCGGCCATTCCTCTTTCTCTCTCGCTTTTCTTCCTTTATTTCCCTGCGTACATGTGTGTATGGCTGCTATGCACACACGACCCACTCACCCCGCTCACCCATCTCTTTCTATCTGCGTTGTTGGGCACGGGAGAAAAGCACTGACAACATCCGCGGCAACAGGAGTAAGAGGGAGCCAAGTTAAGCCCCCTCCCAAAAAATATATATATATATATATATTTATATAATAAATATAAATATAATAATAAATAAATAAACTGAAGAAAAAAAAGGAAAATACAATTGGGACTTTGTTCTTCAGTATTACTATAACAGCGGAGTTCAAGCCGAAGTAAAACCAGCCGGACACCAACAACAGCCTCAACACAAATCCGCAAACACACATACACACACAGACTTACGTATATATATATATATATATATATATATACATATATAGGGAGGCCAGCAAATTAAGCCGCAAGGAAATGGGGTGTGGATCTAGCAAGTCCAAAACGAAGGCCGATGGCTTCGTCAACGGCAGGCCTAGTGACTCGTTTTCCTACGATGAAATACGCAAGTGCACAGAGCGAGACAATGGTCTTCTCTTTCGCCTGGTGAGCGGAGATAGAAAACAGTGGGCCTTCTACAATGACTCCAAGACATACGAATTTCACATCACTGTGTATTTTTCAAGCCACAGCCGCGTGGAGCCGCTCGGAGACACGACTGTTGTGAGGGACCCAACGGACGGAAGGCTTGTGGCCAAGACGATTGTGTACCCCTGCCTCACGGAGCCCTTTGTGCAGGGCGATATTGATGGCTTTGATGCGGAATACCAGGCGGTGGTGCTGACTGAAGAGTACAAGCGGAAGAGGGCGGAGATGAAGAGCAAAAAGCACGCCGCGCAAGCCAATGACGACCTCGAGTAGGTGCATTGGTCTCGCCAGGCAAAGTGCATGCGTTGGAGTGGTGGAAAGTAAATAAATAATAAGGCAATCAAACAAAGAAACAAAAGAAAAAAAAATTGCACTCCATCCATCCAAGAAAAAGCGAGGAGGCAATTAAATCTAACGAAATAAAATCAAAAAGACGAAAGCAAAAGGCAAAAAGGAGGGAGGGTTGGATGGGAGACACGGCAAGAGCGGAACAAAGTGTATGCAAAATAGAGTGGATGAATTATTTACAGTTGCCCGCCGTTCCTTTTCTTTTTCTTTTACTGCTTTATACATGTTGGTTGTGAAGGGAAGGGAGTTGGGGAGGGCGGGGGCGACCCTGATTATTGGGTCCCTTTCTTTTTTGTTTTGGTTCCATCTTTGCCGCACTCCACAGATTTTTTTTTATTTTTTATTTTTTTTGTGTGTGGGCAGCGGCATGAGCGGGGACTTGGGGAGGTCGTATAAAAAAAAAGGGGAGGGGAGGGAGAAAACGAGGGGATATGCCGGGGGGAAAGAGAAGGAAAAGGGAAGAAGAAAGAAGTGGTGGTCTTTGTGTTTGTGGTGGTGGGTGGAATTTTAGCAAGAAGCCCGAAGGGGGCATTCATTTTTCGACCTTTTCTACATTTATTTTATTTTTCATTTTTTCCTTAATTTATTTGGGCTTATGCTCCTTTTTTTTTTTTTTTTTTTTTTTTTTTTAGGG
>NW_001849565.1:417477-427808 GCF_000209065.1 Trypanosoma cruzi
ATGAGGTTAAGAAAGACAGTGACGCGTGTTGTTTTACTTCTCGTGTTTTCTTTACTGTTGGCTGCCTGATCTCTTTTTGTCACTTTATCTCCGAGGATACCGAGCTGTGGATGGCAGCGAGAGTGCAATTCTTTCTTTCTTCCCTTCCATTGTCACCCACTCGCTCCTCTTACTTCTGCTTTTACTATTATCATTTATGGCCCTCCACGTGGGGAGATTTTGGTGGCGGCGGGACATGTCATCCTTTCCCCGTTGTGCATTTGCATAGTGGGAAGCGGAGTGCAATGCCTCACCCAATACAGAGGGAGAGGGGAGGCGCATATACATATATTGTTTGACGCTGACGGCTTCCCTCTTTTCTCACCCCCTGGCCCCTTTCCCCCTCTATGTGATTTTTTTCTTCTGCTGCGGCTGCCGCGATTTGTTTTTTATTCGAGTTGAACGTGAATATGGAGGCACAAAATGATCTTATTTTTATTTTTATTATTATTTTTTTGTGTGTGTTTGTGTGTTCCTTTCGGTTCACCTCTCCGTCGTTGATTGGGTCGCACACATGCACACGGCTGAATTGGGGGGGGAATAGTAATAAAGGAGAGTGAAGGTGGCTTTGGCACCGGAAGAAAACACCCAAACGTACATAACGAGAGAAAAGGGAGCGATAGACCGACACCCGGCAAAGAAGGAAGATACGACAACTGGAGTGAAGCTTTGAGTGAGGAGAAGAGCGATTTTTAATTTAAAAAGTCCAAAAGAATGGCGGCTGTTGGGACGGAGGATGCTCTGGCTCGTGAGATACAGACACGGATTGATCTGCTGCAGGCGGAGTTGCACAAGCACGTCAAGGACGTTGTCGTTGCGGGTAATTTAAAGAGGAATGCCCACTACACGGCTCGTCACGAGATAATTACAAAAGCGATTGAGAGCGGTGAGCTTCCGCGCACCTTCTGGGCGGATGCCATCGTTGCAGCTCTCGAAACGCCTGAAGTGGCGGAGGGCAACGAAGGCCGCCTTCTTGGCAACTACGATGCCGCGTTGCTGCGGGAGTATCTGCAGGAGGTGAAGGTGGAGTACACAGAGGCGGGTGTGAAGGTCATGCTCACGTTCGCGCCTAATCCCTTCTTTCAGGAGACCGTTTTGTGGGGGGAGGAGCGGCACTACGCGGGCGATGAAGAAGAAGAAGAGGGAAAAGGAAAAGACAGTGATAATGAGAATAAAAACAAGAACAACGACAAGGACGAAGATGATGATGGTGATAATGATGCGGATGACGTTTGCCGCTTCTCCGGCATCACGTGGAAGCCGGGCCACGGCCCTGAGGACGACGGCAACGACCACCACAGCGGCGGCGGCGGCAACGCGGGCATGGACAAGGGTAGAAATGGCACGAGCAGGAAACGCGAGCGGTCGCCAGCTACAACGCAGGGGTGGAGTTTTCTTGACGTTTTCAGCAAGATGCTGCCGCACCCGGAAGAGGACGAAGCCTTTGACGAGGCGGATGACGACGAGCTTGCCGACGCCGTGGAGAACTGGGAGTCCGAGATGGAGGACCGTCGGGATTTACTCTTGACGTTAGTTGAGGACGTTTGGCTTGACCCCATCGCCGCACTCATGAGAAAGCGGGCGGAGGAGCGGGATGGCAGCAGTGGGCCGAGGTTAAAAAGGATGAAGACGGAGTAAAATTGCCGTGATGCTGAACCCCAGCTATGGACACGGACTCTGACTTGTTGTACCGATAATACAGAAGCAAAGCAAAAAAAAAAAAAAAAAAAAAAGAGAACGAGGAGATTATGTGGTTGGGCAATGAAGTGGGATTGCGGTGCCATTTTTTTTGTTGTTGTTGTTTTAAGACTTTTTTTTCTCTTTTGCATTATTCTTTTTCAATAGCCTTGGATGTGGAGGCAATGGTGCATCTGTTCGTGTGGGCGTTTTGGGTGCGAGTAGATGTGTCTTTGAGCTAGTGAGGGTCTGAGGTAAACTTCAACTCCAACGCTGAGAAGAACTCTGTTTCACAGTGGTTGTGTATGTTTCTTTTTATTTTATCTGTCTATTATTGCGTGACGAGTTGCCTTCTCCACCTCCCTCTCCGCATTAGGGACAAAAGGAAGGCGTTGGAGGAGGACGGTGGGGAGGAGGAGGGCATCACATGACAGCAGCGAAGGAGGCAGAAGGGTTCGACAGTGCTCACGGAATGCGTACAACAGATCCCGAGAAATAAGAGGGGGAAGTGTTTTTTTTTTTTTTTTTTTTTTGCTGGTGGCGGTGGCCAATGGTCGAGTGATTTGACATCCATCTCCGTGACGTCTTGTCGCGGTGGGTGCGTCTGACGGCAGCTGGCTTGGTCCCCATTTCCCCTTTTGCCTTTCCTCCGCTCCTTCTTCCTTTGTATTGCGGTGAGGGAAAAGGTTTACGCAGAGCAACCAAGGGCGAGTGCAACGATGGGTTGCGGGCCCTCCACTCAGTGTGCCTCCACTGTTTCTGGGAGCGATGTAACGGGGTGGAAACCGCACGCCGGGGAGGAGGATGAGAATGGCGGTGGAACGAGGGCAAGGTTCTTTCGGAGAGGCCACGCAAAAAGCGGTGGGAAGCGGAGCAACGACGAGGGCCAGCGCACCTCTCCGCCCTTAGTTCATTCCTATCACTGCGGTGGGCCCAGCGTGTCGGGTGGCGAGGTGCTGCCGGCGCTGTGGTATAGCGACTGTACCAAAGCCGCGTGGAAGAAGGACGGGGCGTCTCTTGCACAGGATGATACTGTGCTTCTCTACAGGATTGTGTTGCCCCGCCCCCCGTATGAAGTGTGGGCCTTCTACAATGACACAAAAGACATACAGTTTTATGTAACAATTCACTTTTACCCTCATCCAGAGCAGAGGCGCGAGCTGCTGATGCCGTTGGGTGCAACGACAGTCGTTTGGTTGGAGGACGGAAGTCAGAATGGGATGGACGCTGGCAGCGCGGTGGCAAAGCTTGTCGTGGGTCCCACCGAGACGGCCCTCGCGGTGGAGGGGCACATGGTTGCTTACCGTATCATTGTGAACGGTTTCCCCGCCAATTTCATGATGCAGTAATGTTTTTATTTTTATTTTTACGAACGACGATGTCCTCTCCGTCTCTTTCCTTCCTTCCATTAAACACCAACTCCTCTCTTCCTTCATTTACTGCAGCCCTCACCTGCGATCACCCTTACCGTCGGGGCTTCTCAATTAAGTTTTTATTTTATTTGTTTCCTGCAACGCTTTTTCGCTTTTCTCACCTGTTTCTTTTTCTTTTCTTTTCCTTTTCTCACACCGCCAAAACATGACACCTAGGAAGTCGCGTTACAAAAACAGCTACAACTAACCAATCAACAAGCCTTTTTTTTTTTTTTGGTTTCCAATCATGGGCTGCGGTGCTTCTTCGAAACCCTCCACTGTGGAGTACAAGAATGGCAAGCCAAGCTTTAAAGGTGACGAGATTGTGAGGGGGTTTGATGAGGGCAATGGCCTTCTTTTCCGCATTGTGAACAACAAGAAGAAGCAGTGGGCGTACTACAACGACACCACGGAGTACGAGATGCATGTAAAAGTGACATTCGGTGAGGATTGCGACATCAAGGCACTTGGCAAGACACATTTGGAGAAGCTGGAGTCCGGTGAGCATTTGGCGACCATCGTTGTGCACCCGTGCGAGACGGAGATGTTCATCGAAGGCCGTGTGAACGGCTTTAAGGTGAAGATGGACGCCGTCCCCACTGAAAAAAACAAACGCCCGAAGGAAGAAGAAGAAAAGAAATGAGGAGAGGCGGGGAACGTTCACGGGGGAGAGAGGGACATGAAGAATACCGGAAATGAAAACAAACAAACAAACAAAAAAGTATGAACAAAAATTGGCGGAGGAATTGGGGAGATGGGGGCAGGTGGAGGAATGAATGGGCTTAACGTCTTAGAGTGATGTATGCAGCGCCACTTATTTCTTTTATTTATTTATTATTATTATTTTTTCTCATGGAGTGTTCAGATTTGCCTCTTCCTCCTCCCACGCTCCATTTTATTGATGTAAATACATACATACATACATACATATATATATATTTGCCTTTTCCTCCTTTTGTTCCGTTTTCTTTTCCGGTCTTTATTTCTTATTTTTTTTCTTCCCCCCTCCCCCTTCTCGCTTTCTCGTTCTGTATTTGACCACTGCCCGTGGCCACCTTTTATGGCTTGGCGAGTTCAGTGCGTCTCATCATTCTTTTTATTTGTCTTATATATGTATATGTGTATTATTGAATTTGTTTTGTCTTTTGTGTTTTTGTTGATGACGTCATATTTGTGTCCATCGTGACGCGTATTTTATATCCACATCGTGACGAATGCCGCTGCGTCTGCGTCGTGAATGTTTGGTGGGTATGAAGGGCTATTAAGCAGGAATGGTGGTGGTGTGGTGTGTGACGGTTGAGGTACATATATATATATATGTACATATGCATGGACGGCAGCTTGCGCCCCTCTTGACGTGCCCATGCACTTAGCTTTACTCCACTTCCACCTTGCGTTCCATGTGAAATATTGAAGGGACGTTGTTTTTGCACCAAACGATTCCCGCAAAAAAAAGAAAAAGAGACAGATGTGCAACCCTCCTCCCCCCTCTTTCAACAAAAAGGAAAAAAAATCTTTTGAGGACCGGCATTTCTGTTTGTGCCTTATTATTATTATTATCATCTTTTTTTGTCTGTTTGCCTCTCTCTCTCTCTTTGTATTTATGTGTTTTTTTCTTTAGCCAGTTTGTTATCCCTTCTTCTTTCCACCAGGCAACGACAGTGCTGGTTGGGTATAATGCACATGGCTCCATGAAATTCGGACCGGGGTGGGGCCAGACTATATTCCCCTCCACATGCAAAAAGGATTGGGAAGAGAGAGAGAGAGTGTGTGTGTGCGTGCGTGTGTGAGCGAGAAAAAAAAAAAAAAAAGGGGGGGGGGGGGAGCCATATATATATATATATATATATCTTTATTTCTATTATTATTATTGTTTTATTTGTGTTGTTTGTGCAATGAAAAATTGTTTTTTTGATGATTAGGATGACACACCGAGGTTTTAATCAGGTATGCATATACATACATACATACGTGTATAGAGGATGGTGTCTGCCTGAATCCACCTCCTCTTTTTCTTTCTTTTTGTTTGCGTTTCTTTTATTTGTTTCCTGCAACGCTTTTTCGCTTTTCTCACCTG
The DNA here is from genome assembly GCF_000209065.1 of Trypanosoma cruzi. Classification (NCBI taxonomy): domain Eukaryota; phylum Euglenozoa; class Kinetoplastea; order Trypanosomatida; family Trypanosomatidae; genus Trypanosoma; species Trypanosoma cruzi. Next base: position 422,683 of record NW_001849565.1, read on the forward strand.
TTTCTTTTCTTTTCTTTTCCTTTTTCTTTTCTCACACCGCCAAAACATCTAGGAAGTCGCGTTACAAAAACAGCTACAACTAACCAATCAACAAGCCTTTTTTTTTTTTTTTGTTTCCAATCATGGGCTGCGGTGCTTCTTCGAGACCTTACGTGGACTACAGGAATGGCAAGCCAAACTTTAAAGGTGACGAGATTGTGAGGGGGTTTGATGAGGGCAATGGCCTTCTTTTCCGCATTGTGAACAACAAGAAGAGGCGGTGGGCGTACTACAACGACACCACGGAGTACGAGATGCATGTAAAAGTGACATTCAGTGAGGACTGCAACGTCAGGGCACTTGGCAGGACGCATCTGCAGAAGCTGGAGTCCGGTGAGTATTTGGCGACCATCGTTGTGCACCCGTGCGAGACGGAGATGTTCATCGAAGGCCGTGTGAACGGCTTTCAAGCGAAGATGGACGCTGTCCCCACTGACAGGTACAAGCACCGGCGAAGAAGAAGAAAAGGGGGATGCTGCTCGTAGGGGCCTTCCCACAGTTTCTCTTTAACCGCTGGAATCCTTTTTTTTTCTTTTTTCTTTTTTTTTTTTTTGTGTGTGCGCTTGGCTTATCCATTACATTTTTTTCTTTTTCTTTTTTGGTTTTCTCTTTTTTCTTGCTTTTTCGTGCTGATGGGTTTATCATATGGTTTGTGTGTATCCATCCATCCATCTGTATGTACCTACCTACCTACCTATGTATGTATTTATGTATGTGTGTGTGTGTGTGTGTGGTAAATTTGCTTCTTGATGGGCACCCTTCGTCATAATTTATTGCTTACTTCTTGGCATTTTTTTTTAAAAACTTTTGCTTTTTTTGTGCCTGAGAAGAGTCATGTGAGGAGAAGGGGAATGCGGTGTGATGTATTTATGTATGTTTGGGGGGGGGGGGGGATGGGGGGATGGGAGGAAAAGGAGTCGTCGGAGAGCGGGGCTGCAGAATAACAGCAGGAGGAGGATGAGGAGGCATCCCACCCCCGTTCTCTCCCGCTCGTCCCTTCATGCAAAAAGAAAAGAAGAAAAAAAGTGAAAGAACGAGAATAGGGGAGAGTAAGTGAGGCTGAGAGTAAAATTTGAAGATAAGGAAAGAAAGAAAGGGAGAGAGAGAGAGGGAGAGAGAGAGATAAGAGGAAAGACATTAGCACTTGTGCGGTGGCCGAGGAGGGAGGGGCCCTCTTTTTCTTTTTCTTTTTCTTCTTTCTTTATGTATTCCGGCTTAAATTGTACCCAAAGAAGGCAGACCGAACGCATGCCGCAAGCCCGCGGAGGCCAATGAAAAGTGACGGGGATATTTCTCGCTTCACTGCTCATGTTCAATCATTTCCGCTTTTTTTTTTTTTGCTTTTGCTGACTTTTCGCAGAAAATTACAACAACAATAAAAAGAAAATAGATGCGGCGCACGGCACCTCTGCGTCGCACCTCGCGCCGTGGTCCGGGCGGATGGACGGAGCCGACGCTGCGGCAGGCCGCTGCTCTGGTGGATGGGAATGTCACCAGCGGAGCAGCACGAGGCCCATCGACTTCATTTGTTGGCAGCCCTTCCCCAGCCGTGAAGAGCGCATTCGGTGTGGACGACTTCTCCATGATTCGTCGGCAGCAGATGACATTCACGAAACTCATTCAGCTGACGATGGACGCGACTTTCCGTCCAAAGGACTCTGACAGTAAAATCTACGGCGGTGATGGCGCAACACAGCGGGCGGCATTGCGCGAGGAACTGAAAACGATGGACCGTCGCATCACCCCTTTTGCCCACGAGGAGCTCCTTAACGACTATTTGAAGAACATTGTGGCGTTTAGCAGCCCATCTGGCCAGGTGTGCGACCGGGAGCTGCTGCGGGGGCGTCTGGTTGGTTTGCTTTTTTTTACCGAGTCGGAGCGGTCATTGGCCTTTATGCGGAAATTGAAGTCTTTTCATCAGAGACATCGACAAGATTTTGTTGTTATTGCTATCTCTTTGGCCGGCAAGGAGATGATGGACGTTACACGACAACATGGATTTTTTCATTGTGCCCATCGCGATGGTGCGACATGGGTGTCGAGGGACGCAGGGGTTATGGTAAGACCGCTAACACCACTGCCGCGGTTGATTGTGGTTGATGGCAAAAACGGTGAGGAGATAACACGTAGTGGCTTGACGGCTGTTCTGACGCATCCTGACACGTGTTTTGCGGCATGGCGACGGGGTGCTCCCGGACACGAGTGGTGGGACTATTTGAAGACGTTTTACCTCTGACTGGGGCCTTAGTGTGCATATATATATATATATATATATAGTCCCTGTGTCTATGTGTGTAAGTGTGTCGAGTGGATGGACTGGCTTCACCTTTCCCTCACTCCTGGTGGCTTCTTATCGAATCTGCGGCAGCGGGTTGCAGAGAGAGGGGGGCAAGTGGAGTTGTGGCGACTCTCGAGAGGTGTTCTCGCCGTCGAGGTTCCAAAAATAATAAATAAATATATAAGTGAAGTGTTCTTTTTCCCCCCTTCTTCTCTCTACATAATGGATATATATTTGCAGGCAGAAGAACGTGACACGATAGTGTCTACGGGCACCGCAATTCACCAGGCGGCGGTGTCTGACAAATTAGTGCGATGGGAGGCGGTGCGTCGAGTACGTCATGTGACGATCCGACAACCACCAGCCGAATCAAATACCGCAACGGCTACCCGAAAGTTTTGGGCGACGAGGTGATTGGCTGCTTCAGTACAGTTGACGAAACGGGCGAAGTAATGGCACCGCCGGGGCTCCTCTACCGCATTGTGGATAGATCCAAAAGGCAATGGACCTTCTACAACGACGCAAAGGAGTACAACATGGTGATAACAGGGTACTTTGGACCGCTAAATATCATCAAGGCGCTCGGAAAGGCAAAGATGTGGCGTGAGATGCCAAGTGGACTTCTCATCGTTGAGCTCGTCGTTGAACCATTGCGGACGGAGCCCTATTTAGAGGGCGTCGTCACGGATGGGTTTGACTTGCGATTTAGAGCCCTGCCGACATGAAGTGCCCATGATGACATCCGTTACCTTCATCGGATGCCATTACCAAATAACTCTAAAGCAACACGCATACAATCTATCTATCTATCTATCTATCTATCTATCTATCTATCTATCTATCTATCTATATATATATATATATATATATATATATATATATATATTTATTTATTTATTTATTTATTTATTTATTTTCGTACGTTGAAACTGACGACTCCAACGTTCGGTGATCTGAACCACTTGGTGTCTGCGGTGGTTTCCGGCGTGACCTGCTGCCTGCGCTTCCCTGGCCAGCTCAACTCCGACCTGCGCAAGCTGGCGGTGAACCTGGTGCCGTTCCCTCGTCTGCACTTCTTCATGATGGGCTTTGCCCCGCTCACGAGCCGCGGCTCGCAGCAGTACCGAGGTCTGTCCGTGCCAGAGCTGACGCAGCAGATGTTCGATGCAAAGAACATGATGCAGGCTGCAGACCCGCGCCACGGTCGCTACCTGACGGCGTCTGCGCTCTTCCGCGGCCGCATGTCGACGAAGGAGGTGGAAGAGCAGATGCTCAACGTGCAGAACAAGAACTCGTCCTACTTCATTGAGTGGATCCCGAACAACATCAAGTCCTCCATCTGCGACATCCCGCCCAAGGGCCTCAAGATGGCCGTCACCTTTGTCGGCAACAACACCTGCATCCAGGAGATGTTTCGCCGCGTGGGCGAGCAGTTCACGGCGATGTTCCGCCGCAAGGCGTTCTTGCACTGGTACACGGGCGAGGGCATGGACGAGATGGAGTTCACCGAGGCGGAGTCCAACATGAACGATCTTGTGTCGGAGTACCAGCAGTACCAGGACGCCACCATTGAGGAGGAAGGTGAGTTCGACGAGGAGGAGCAGTACTAGGTAGGTTGGCTGCTGCTACGAGGCACGACGGGAGGGGGCGTGTGAGGGCCGCAGTACAGACAACGCTCGTCCTGTCGGCTTTTTTCTTCCGGGCGCATCTTTTTTTCTTTTTATTAATTGACTTTCCCTTTTTTTTTTTGTTGGGGCGGTGGTTTTTTTTTCTGTCTGGGTGTCTCCGTTGACTAGAGAGGGCAGGGAGTTGTGTGTACAGAGTGAAGAGGTCCCAAGGGGACGGCGGATGGTGACGGGTAGGAGGGGGGTGAGGTGAGGAGGAGAGAGAGATTTTAGAGAGGCGAGGCGGGACTGGCGGCAGGGTCATTTCTGTGTGTGTGTGTGGACATTCGTTGCCTCTTTTTTTGGGGGTGTGTGTGGGTGTTTTTATGGTTTGGGTAGATTAGTATTTATTTCAGTTGGTGCAAATGAATGTGGGTTCTAATCAGGAGGTTGCGTGCACGCTGCTTGTTGGTTTTGATGGCAGTAGTGTGAACACGAAGGATCTCAAGGCGGCTTTGGAGAAGGGGGACATAAATGCTCGAGCAGAGGCGCTGGAAACGATGATTAGGCTCCATTTGAACGGCGAGCCGCAGAATCATATGATCATGTCTGTTATAAAATACATCACCCCGCTTGAGGATCACCTTATTAAGAAGCTGGTGTTGTACTTTTGGGAGGTCGTGGAGAAGACGGACAAGAATGGGAAGTTGCTGAGCGAGATGATTTTGATCTGTTCCTTCCTTCGGGAGGATCTACTGCATCCCAACGAGTACGTGCGGGGTCTCACCTTACGGTTCCTATGCAAGGTGAAGGAAAAGGAACTGATTGAGCCGCTGATTTCATCTGTGGTGCAAAACTTGACTCACCGGGTGACGTACGTACGCCGTAGTGCCGTGGCGGCGGTACACGCCATCTATAAAAGGTTTCCGGATCTTCTTCCTGATGCACCTGAGTTGGTTGAGAAATTCATTGGCGACGAAAACGATGTTTCGGCGCGTCGGAATGCTTTTGACATGCTTGTCGAGTGCGCTCCCGAGCGGGCTGTGCGATTTTTGACGGGCTTTCGTGAGTCGACGAATATGGCGGATGCAGGTGCCGCCTTTCAGATGTCTGTTGTAGACTTTGCGCGGCAAATGATACGAGCGAATCCGTACGACAAGGCGAAGTACGTGGCTATTCTGTTCAATGTTTTGCAGTCCAAAAAA
>NW_001849565.1:427908-440060 GCF_000209065.1 Trypanosoma cruzi
CTTTCATCCCCTACGGCTATTCGACAGGCCGCCCTGACATTTATTGACTTGCTGAAGACACACTCGGACAACCAGTGTGCGGCTTATCGTGGTGGATCAGCTGGACGGCATGCGGATAAGGTTTGGTGATATTCTGCAGGAATCCCTACTGGACGTGATGAGTGTCTTGGCGAACAGTACGACAGAAATCTGCAAAAAAGTGGTGACACTGGCAGTGGAACTTGTTTCCAACAAAAACGTTGAGGTCTTTTTACAGGCTATAAAGAAGGAGCTGCTGAGGTCACAGAGCGAGGAAGACGTTTTGGATAAGTCATCGATTCAGGAATATAGGCAGCTGCTGATCCGCGCCATTCACACCGCCGTCATTCGCCAACCACAAATGGCTGCAACAGTGCTGCCCATGATGATGGATTACATATGCGATTCTTCCAACGGGAGTCAAGAAGTTATTTCCTTCATCCGTGAAGTTCTTCAGGTGCAGCCTTCATTGCGTGCCGGTACATTGAAGCAATTGCTTGAAGTCTTCCCTATGGTCACATCGCCGGGAGTGGTGCGTACCGTTCTGTGGTTATTTGGTGCACACGTTTCATCAGCGGACGAAGTGCTGAGGGTACTCGCGCTGCTGGCCAATTCGTTGAAGCCGCTGCCTCTCACGCCACCTGTTCCACCGGCGGCATCTGTCAATGGAGATGCAAATGGAGTAGAATCTCCCGTCATGCGTGCCGTAACGACAGTGAGGGAGGACGGAACATATGTTACTTCCTATACAACCGTCCCGACAGGCACGATGGCGGCGGTAGCAGCAGTGACGGATACGACAGAAGATGCTGGGGTGGTGCCAGCCGGCCTGCGATTACTCATCACGAAGGGAGATTACTTTGTTGCCTCTGCTCTTGCCAGCACCCTGTCTAAGCTTCTTATCCGTTTGTTCACGAACTATGGTTCTGCCGTGGATATGGCGGTGAAGTCCAAGGCACAGGACGATGCGCTGATGCTTCTGCATGAGATCATTCGCTACGGCACCGCACCCGACGCGGCGTGTGCAATGGACGAGGACTCCCACGAACATATACGTTTGTCCATCATTACCATTGCGAACCCACAGTCGCCATTTTTGCAGGCTTTTGTGGACGACTCCTACAAAGCGCTTAACGCTGTGGAGAGCACGGTTGTTGGCACCGCCGTTGGGGAGACGCTCCCCAGCGATTGGTCCAAAGCGAAGGAGCCGACTGCTTTCTGTAGCATCGATACACCCATCATCTTTACGCAGCTAGCTCAGGGGAAGGATGCCTTCCTGGAGCTGGAGGCCACGGATGACTTGGGCTCTGCTATTGCGAACGCCTCAATTGACAAGACGGAGGAATTCCTCAAACGCCTGGAGAAGACGATTCCACTATCTGGCTTCTGCGATCCGGTGTACTGCGAGGCAAGTGTGACTGTCCATCAGTTTGATGTCTCTGTGGATTGGTACCTTGTAAACAAAACTTCAAATCTGATGCAGGAACTAACAATCGAGCTGGCGTCTTTGGGCGGTATGAAGTTGTGCGAGCGACCACAGGTGCACAGTTTGCCCCCCCATGGCTCTCTTAAGCTTCGCACAGCGCTTAAGGTGAGTTCGACCGAAACGGGTGTTATTTACGCTAGCGTCCTCTACGATGCCCCCAATGGTGAACGCTGTTGCGTCATTCTAAACGACATTCATGTTGACATTATGGACTACATTAAACCAGCCTCGTGTCTGACGACAGAGTTCCGCGAGAAGTGGGGCACCTTCGACTGGGAGAACACCATTGCCGTGAACACAGATAAAACGGACTTGCGCGATTATGTTGAGTTTGTCATGAAGGAGACGAACATGCAGCTTTTGGAGCCATACCAAGATGTAGACGAGGAGGAGCTGCAGGGGCTTTCGCCCACGGACGAAGATGGCGGTTACGGTTACGTTTCGTGTAGTCTTTACGCCCGCACTGTCTTTGGCGAGGATGCGCTAGCGAATGTGTCTATCGAGAGGGATGCGCAAGGCAGGATCAGTGGCGTGGTACGCATTCGGTCCAACACGCAGTCCATCGCGTATGGCATAGGAGAGAAGCTCAGCCTACTCGATAAAGGAGGAATAAAGTAGTGGGAGCACGAATCTCCGGTCTTTTTAATCATTTTCTTTCATCTTTCTCTCATTCCACACGTATGACATATAAATGTACTTTGGGGGAGAGGGAGTAAAGAGGGAAATTGTAAGGACGGTATTGACGGAATGAGAAAGAGGAACGGAGAAGAAAGAGAGCTTGATGGAGGGTTCGGGAACCGCATCGTCTTCCCTTCTTTTTTTTTTTTTTTCTTATTTCCATGGATGAGCGCTGATGAATGCTCATCGCCACTGAAGCTGTTATCAGGGCGCCGTATAACACCCGCACCGCAGATTTCTCTGGGCGTGACGGAGCGGGTGCGGTGCCGGGCTCTGCTGCGGCTTTTTTTTTTTTTTTGCGGCAGGAACTTTTATATGTTTATTTTAAGGGGATAAAAGAAGTAAACCGAAGAACGAGGAGGAGGGGAGGAAGAAAAAGAAAGAAGAAGTGAAAACACAAACACACACACACACACGAAAAAAAAAAATGAAGGAAAATCAAAGAAGGCAGCATCTACGACGGTACCGCCAAGGCATACTAGAAATTCAAAGCGGTATCCATGTCTTTATGTGTTCATGAGCTGTGTTTTTGTCGTTCCTTTGGGTGTTATGCGCTTCATATTACTTTTCCACCTTTTCCCCCCCTCCCTGTGTTAGACGTCAGCCGCTATGTTGTTTAGCCCCGCCATCAGTGAGGCGGAGATACGGGCGGTACAGGACGGAATCGCAAATGACGTTCGTGGCGACGGGCGGACGCTGACGCAGCGGCGGCCATTCACAATCCGGACAAACTACAGCGCGGGTGCCTCAATTGTGGATGTCGAATACGACGGCAGTTGCGTGGAAGTGCAGTGCGGCGCCACTACCGTTTTGGCTGCAGCAACGCCATCTATCATTGAATTGAGTGAGAGCGGTGAGGCGGCGTCAAGAAAAAGGATGCGTGGTCCATTGTTCATCAGCATTGATGCTGTGCCTGCTGTTGTGGACTATTACGCACAGGCTCTGCGTAACCGCGGGGGACGTTACCGTCTTGCATTTCTTTCTTTTGTGGCCACAACTATTAGTCAGACCTTTGGCGCAGAGGGGGTAACTGTGCGGGAGCAGCTGGGCTTGGCAGAGGCAGAAATTATCGACGATGGCGATGATGATGACGCCGCAACAACCGCTGGTGGTGTAAATGAAGAAGGAGCGGATGAGGGATTGCGGCAAGGCAGATTTCCTGCGGAGGAGGAGGGCGATAGTGGTGGTGGATTTCCGGGAGAGGAACTGTACATTGGTGGGGGCTACGCGTTCCGCATTGACGTGGACGTTCACGTGCTGCAGACGAACGACGGGAACCTTCCATCTATCATCTCTCTCGCTGTGCACGCCGCACTGAAGGCGGTGAAGTTGCCGTCTGTCACACTGCATGAAGCCTCTGGCGGAGTGTCGCTGGAGGTGGACCGCAGTAAACCCTTTTGTCGTCCCGTGGACTGGTCGCGGCTCCCTGTTCTGACTGTCCTGCTGATATCTCCCACGCGGCATTACGTCGTAGATCCCACTCCCCTGGAGGAACTTGCATTACCGCAACAACTACACCTGGCTATGAATGCGGCAGGACACGTGTGCTACATGCGTTACCAGCAGCTGCCGTCACGCCGCGGTAATGCATGGCGGCAGGAGAAGGGTTGTCGTGCGCGGGGTGAGCTGGACGACACGGCGGGGTCCTTCCTTCCTGCTGGCATGAACGTGCCGGATTTGGCTGCCATGCTGCACGATGTGTCTTACATCTGTCAGGCGATCATCTCCGAGTGTGACGAGGCCCTCCATAACAGCAGGTAAAGGCGCAATTCTTTTCCTCTTCCCATCCCCCACTCTCCTTCCCTCTGTGTGTGTGTATTTATTTGTGTTATTTGGTTTCTCATGGCGAAGAAAAAGAAGAATAAATGCATACTGCAGGAGTACTGAGAGTGAGCAACTGCTTGGGGGGGGGGGGGGGGGAACGGGTAGGGATGAATGAATAAATCCATGATTGAAAAAATGAAGTGGTGGTTGTTTTGGCGGTGCTCGTTTGCGTCCATGTGCATTTAGTTTCGCGAATAAAATGCGTTTCACATGCATGCGTGTTTCTTCTTTTTGCTTCTCTTATTTGTTGCAAGTCTTTGACCGGACAAGGACCGAAGTTTTATTAGAGAGAATTGTTTTTTTTTTTTTTTTTGTGTGTGTTGTTCCCGTTCGGACGGCGAACACATCCCACTTAAATGGAGATTCGTGAGGTCAACTTCAATGCAAGGGTCCTGCGTGGGAAGACCGATCCACCCATGGCGACGTACATCAGCCCACCACGGCCAAATAAGCAGAAGTTGCCACCGCCCACGCCACCGCAGTCACAATCTATTGACACCGAGAAGAATATGTACGATGCATCTTCTATGTTCTCTTACGCCACCGCGGCCGACTCCCTGCGCATGATGAAAATAGATGGGAGGAATTACGCACAATGTCCCTGTGCAACATGCACGCAGTACCGTGTCTACTACGCAATGAGGATGGCAGGAAATCCCGAATTGCACTTTGATGACTCATACGCGTCATCCACAATGTGCGTCCCAACTATGTACAGTCGAAAAGCATCACAATTACCACCACCACCACCACCACAACAGCAGCCATCTACAGTGTCCACCACTATGCCGCGTCGGGATGTGGCGCCTGTATTAACCATAGGGACTCAGCGACCGACGGCGCGGCCTGCGCCCCACGCTTGCGTCTTTAACCAATCAATACCGCAGCAGCAACAACAAGAACAAACCTTAAAACAACACTCTGAGGCTGCAGTTTCTGGGCTCACAACACATGGTGCAATTTTCCCTCTTGATACCGCCGAGGAGTTTGAGCACAAGTGCATGGGTCGAGTGGTGGAGCTTGCGTGCGCTGTCGAAGGTCGTTCTATGCTACTGGCCGCCATGCGCTCACAGGATGCGATGGTGATCAGTACAATGGTGAATGAGATCATTGCCGATGTGGAGACGGTGGCGCTTGATAATCATGGTTGTCACGTTCTTCGTGCCTTGATGGACTATATGGACGCTGAAAAAACTGCCCTACTGGTCTCTTCGTTTAACGAGACGTTGGTGCTGAATCTGTGCACTGTGTCGCAGTACACGCGACGTATTTTGCAGGCTCTTTTTGAGAAGCCATTGATTGATCTACAGCCCATTGTCAACGTACTGGCGTCCAATGCACAGTACCTTGCGGCCACACAGCAGGGATGCATCTCGCTAATGCGAGTTTTTGAGCTATGCAATGCGGAGCATAAGGCGCAGTTGATGGCACCTTTGGTGCCTCTCTTCACTCACATCTCGCTTGATCCCTTTGGCAACTATGTCGTACAGTGTGCCATTGAGCGTAGTGAGAAGACAGTGGCAGCGCAGTACACGGTCTCCTGCTTTGCTGGCGAACTCTTAAACATGAGTTGTAACAAGTACGCGAGCAACGCTGTTGAAAAGATTATTAAGGTCTGCGGCGATGTGCCCGCAGTGCGACGTCTGCTGATGGACGAGTTGATTTTCAACCCCGCCGCCTTGTTGCAGATGGTGCAGGACAGCTTTGGGAATTTTGTTGTGCAGTCTATCATTGAGCACACGGATAGCCCTACTGAACTGAAGCGCATCTGCGACCGCCTGCGCCCCGCACTGCCAAGCAGCCCGTACGCGGCGAAGATTGAGGCGAAAATTCGCGCCAAAGCCCCTACCTCGCAGCTGCTGCAACAGCACCACCAACGCCGGCAGCAGACGCCACGCCAGAGCCAAACACGCCGGCCACGTCAAGAGCCGCAGCAGCGACGCTGACGGTCGCCGCAACAATGGTGACTTCAATGAGCGATTATTATTATTATTAGATTCATTGCGCAGTGGAATCAGTCGTGATCCTGCGTATGAGAGAAGGGTATGACTACGTCATTATTTTTTTGCCTGTGGAATTGTATGGTCACTTTTGATAGATGCATACTGGGGGAGGAGACAATACAAATTTCCCCCTTCACACACATATATGCACATAAAGACATTGTTTCTTTGTCGCCTATTCCTCGTTATATAATTTTTATTTTGGCCGAGCCCCTTTGTTTTCTTTTTCAGCGAGGAAACGGAAAGAGGACAAAGAGGGAACGGATAAGCATGAGTTCTGGCGTGAGTGTGTGTTTCTGTGCGGGGTAAGGAAAGGGGGTGGGGAAGCAAGAGAAGCCAAAAGAGAGGGAGGTAGAATACGAGACGTGACTTGTACGGGCGTCTAAATATATATATATATATATATATATATATATATATATAAGTTTGTATGTATTGGTATGTATGTGCAGGCTGGGAGGGGATTTGTGTCTGCGTGTATGTTAGAGAGGGAGATAGAGGGGAGGTGGTGGTGGGGGCCGGCGGAAGTGAGCAAAAATACATTTCACAATTAGATGATATCTTTTTTTTTTTTTTTGGTTCTTATTTCTTCTTGTCGATGCTGATGGCGTTGATGTTTCACGTCCCGTGTGATGTTCTTTGTTATATTTTCTCTAGAAGAGTCTTTCTCTCCCTCTCTCACTTGATTTTTTTCTTGTCTTCTTTGTTGCCCGTGGTCCTCACTCTTTTGTCCATCCGCCGGTCGTGGGCTGCGACAGGGGAGGGGGAGGGCGGATGAAAGGGAGAAGTGAGAGAGACGGTGGCGGGGAATCCAAAAAAAAAAGAAAGAATAGACGCGTTTTTTTTTTTTTTTTTGGTTGAGACTTCTGCTGTGTGGGTTGGGTGCGCCCTGTCTCTCGTGGTTATTCTCCCGCTAAAATTTTTTTTTTTATTATATCCATTTCCGTTTGTGGTTGTATGCCTCCTGCAACGGTTCGCCGTGGGCAGCGAGTGCGTGTGACAGCGCCGCACACAGCCACGGCAGCTTAAAAGAGAAGGGAGCACACACACACAAATACGAAAAGGAGAAGAGGGGACTTAATATGCCACGTTCCCGTGCTCCATTGTGGCGAAGAAGCGAGGCGTCATCTTATCTTGTGCGCTCGCCAAGTACGGCGAGTGGCGTAGAAAACATGGATAACATTGTTAGTGGTGGCTATAGCAAGAGACGGAAGAGGTCCAAAGATGCACCGGCTCTTGACGTGCTTAGCTTGGTGCCGAGTGATGACAGCAGTGTCGTCACCGCCACTCCAGTTACGAGCGCAGGGGTCTTTGTGACGCCTAGCCCCATTCTTGCCACGCTGTCAACAAGCGAATGGCTCATGCTCTCGAGGAATCACTGTGAATCCTCTCACCCCTCGTCCATGGAGAAGCCATTGTCTGGGGTTATAATTACCGCTGAAGTGGGAGGATGGTTGCGTGTGCGGGACCAACGGAATGGTACTATTCGCTATCAGCGCCGTCTGCGCTATGTGAGTAATCCCTCATGTCTATGCTGGAGCTTATCTTTCTGCTGCATATTCTTCGTTGGTCAGCAATGTGGTTTATTGACGATGCTGCAACTGAAAAATGAAAGCATCATTGAGGTTGCGGATTGCGTGCTTCACGAAGCCCCGATTGTGGCGATGGTTCGTGTGTTTGTAAATGTGCATGGTGGCGCAAAAGGGTCAGTCGCTGTTGAAAAGGCCTCTGGCACAGCACAGGAGTTGCTTCTTACCCTTGATGCAAATGGCGTTTTGGCCGCGTGGAAAACAGCGGATCTTTGCTGTTTGCAGACGGTTCAGCTATCTCACCCGCCTTTTCGTTGTCTGACTTCGGATGAGAGTTTGCCGGGTTGCGTCTTTGTTCCTGGTGGAATTGAAGGGGCGTTGGCTGCAGACGGTGGTAGTGGTGTTTTTGACATTATGTTGCTGGAGTACCCGCATGAGGTGGGGGCGGCGTGGAGGTCTCTCATGACGTACGGTGGCATTAAGGCGGCTGTCATCTCCATGACGCTTGCCCCGCGTCACATTTCTTCGGGGACGGCGCAGCAGCTGACGTTATGGGGTGGAACGGAAACTGGTGCTATTTACATGTGGGATGTTGGCAGCGGTACACTGTTGCGACGTGTAGATGAGGTCACTCCTTCGTGTTCACCGATACATTATCTTTACTGCGCCCTACACATGGATCCACGGCACATGTGGGTCTGTACTCGAGGCGGTAGCGTCACACTGTGGGATACCAGTCGATTGATGATGCTCAGTGAACTCCCGGTGAGTTACCCAAAGGGACCCGCTGTGAGCCGCCCGAGTTCCAGGTCACGTCATCTCCACAGTGGCGGCAGCGGGACGGATGCTGACACGTGTTTTCTGCGGCATTTGGTCTCCGATGCGTCCGAGGCACCAAGTCACTTTACCCTCTTTGTTAGGCCGATTGAACCGGTTGTGACATTACGGCTCTGGGCCGCGGCAACGGACGGGACAGTGCGGTCGTGGTTGTGTCAGACAACTTTGTCGGGTCTCTCTGCCGGGGAAAAATCTTCAACATTGGGAGCCTCCCACAGCACATCTCATGCCGCGGGGGCGGTGCCAGCGAGCGTCATGGATCGTGACTCTAACGTCATTGAAAAGGAGACCGTCCGCGTGTTTATTGAGGGAAAAGCCCGACTATTTGTGGAGGAAACAACTGCACTGCGCAATGATGTCTCGCGACTCATGCGTGAGGTTGCAGCCCTGCAGGCGAGGAATCGCGTCTTGGCGGATGCTCTTAAAAAAGCTATTGGCCGCATTGCCAGCCGTACGGATGATGATAATGATGTGTCAAAAAAAAAGCCACATGTAGACTCGCCCCTGTCCGAAGCCTCTCCACCGAGGGTGACGGGAGAGACGCCGCATACCGACTCGATACGAGTCGTGTTGAAGGAACTACACAGCAGGCTGCAGGATGCCTTTGACGAAAGTGAAAAACTTGCTGCGGAGAAAATGGCGCTGCGTTTGCAGCTTACTGATAAAACACAGCGGCCCGAGTCGTCTCAAGAGGGGCCTGCCGCGTTAACGTCGGTTAATTCCTCCCAGCAGGAGGCGGTCATTCGGGGGAATCAACTAACGATGGGGTGCCTGCAGGAAGAGCTTGCTATATGCCAAGAGACGAGCACAAGCTACATGCATCATTGGCAAGAGGAGCAGGTACGTCGCGAGGCCGCGGAGAGGGAGTGTGAGTTGTGCAAGCAACGTCTCCTGACGTTGGAGAAAGAGTTGGATCGCGCCAGAACTCTACTATCCCTTCATGCCATGGATGCCTCAGGGGGGCAGAATAACACTCGCCAGGCCGTACAGAATGAAGGCATAGATGGGGGGAGGGAGTTGGAAAAGCTTGCCTTTTGTTCCGGTGCACTGAGTGGAAGGATAGACGCCTCCATCGACGCTGCTGCTGCCATGCACGAGTTGGAGTCAGCGCAGGCAGAACTCCTTCGGCGAGAGCGGAGGCTGGCGGAAGCGCAAGAGAGGTTGCAGGAGATGCGGAGAGATGTCCAGCGGTCGCGAGAGGAAGTGGATGCCAAGGCGGCAGAATTGCACCACACGCAGCAGCGGCTAGTGGAAAAAGAGTCTATTCTACTTGAACATGCTGAACGACTGTGCGCCCTCGAGGAGGAGCTACGCCGCAAGGAGCGTTGTTTGCTACTATGGCGCGGTTACAGTCGTTGACGCAAGTATATTAGAAGCAGCAGCGGATGATGGGGAAGAGAAGTTTATTTTTTCCTGTTTGATTGTATATGTTCTTGTGGTTTTTGCTTCACTTGGATCATCGCCCTCGTTTTTTTGTTTTTTTTTTGGCTATATATACATATATATATATATATATATTTGGTTATTTATTTAATGTGTGGCTGAGTGAGGGTTGGCGGGTGATGACGGGTCGATGGCATTTGTATATTGTTCTCTGTCTCTCTCGATGACGACGGAAGGCAGTTGTTGCTTTCTACGTGGCCTTTACATGTCGTCTTATCTTATCTATATATATATTTTTGTATTTTGCCGCACGTGACTCAACGACGAGGACGGTACGAAGAGGAGGTGGGCGTGGCGCGATGAGGCCTAACAAAGTGGATGAGGCGCTGCAGCTTTTTGCTGCGTTACAGGACACACTGCAAATAGAGACCCGCCAGCGCGATGCCAACAGGGTCGTACGCGCGGCCAGCGCGGAGCCGTCTTTGCGTGGATTGCAGCGACGGCGGCGGAGTGGCCGTGAGACACGAGCACCCGCATCGTCACGGCCTTCATCGTTAGTGCAGTCAGCGTCCTCCGCTACGGACTTGCAGCGAAGACTTGAGGTTGCAGACGGCATCATGAGGCGACTGCATGCCAAAAATCAGCGGCTTTTGCAGCGCCTTACCGCGCTGCAACGAGATGAGGGTGAAGGAAACGAGGCGACAGTCAGACGATTGCGTGACAAGTTGCAGCAGCGGGAGGAGGAGGTGCGACGGCTGAGGCACCGCCTCCGAGAATTTGAAAAACGGGCCGAGGATTCCTCTCGAGGCACCAGTGGTGGTGTGAGAGGTGGTAGTGGGGGCGATGCAGCCGTCTCACTTCTGACCTTGCGTGTGAAGCAGCTGGAGGAACAGTACAACCGGCTGCTGGGGAGGAGAGTGGCGGATGCTTTGAGGACGGAGTCGGCGGGGAAGCACGATGCCGAGCTGCGGGAGCTCTTCTCACTGATGAAGAGCAAGATCATCGCGGACGCACGCCACCATGAGGCGGAGGTGCTGCTGCTGAATGAAGCCCTCTTGGAGTCTGAGCGTCGACTTGCCACAATTCCTAGTGGTGGAACGGGGTTAGATGTGTAATTTGTTCACCGTCAGTGCGTGCATTTCTCCCTCGCACCCACCCACACCATCTTGGCGACAGGAGTGACTTGTCTTTGTTTCTCTTTGGAATTTACTTTTCCATGTCTGCTGCTGATAGTTTTTTTTCTTTCATCCTTTCTCATATTTGGTATTATTTCCCCCCTCCCGCGGGTAGTTGTAACGTTTTCCACGTGTCCGAGCGAGATACACACAGGTAGAGAAGCGAAAGTGGTAAAGCTGCGAACACACACAAATACGCGCGGCGCACACCAATTTATTTGAAGGATCCAGCGAGTTCACCACCCCAACAAGAGGAAAAGAAGAGGAGAGAGGAACGAGAAATGCCCAACCGCCAGATCATTCAGGTATTTGAAGAGTACCAAAGGGCACGCGTCAAGTTTGTGCAAACAATAGCGGACTTGGCCTCCAAACCGCAACACATTGAAGCGCTGCAGCAGGCGGGTGTCATGCAGCTGCTTCGACCTCTTCTTTTAGACAGTGTTCCCTCTATCCAGCAGTCGGCTGCCCTAGCGCTTGGTCGCCTTGCAAACTACAGCGAGGAGCTCGCCGAAAACGTCGTCTCTGGAGACATCTTGGCACAGTTGGTATATTCACTCAGCGACCAGAGCCGATTTTACAAGAAGTCAGCAGCGTTTGTTCTGCGCAGTGTTGCACGGCACTCGCCGCAATTGGCGCAGGCAGTTGTGGACAGTCAGGCGGTGGAGGCTCTCGTTGGTTGTCTGGAGGAGTTTGATCCAACCGTGAAGGAGAGTGCGGCGTGGGCGCTTGGATATGTGGCGCGGCACAATGCCCCACTGGCGCAAGAGGTGGTGGACAAGGGCGCCATTCCACCGCTGGTGTTGTGTGTGCAGGAGCCGGAGTTATCACTGAAGCGCACAGCGGCTTCCACGCTTTCTGACATCGCGAAACATTTGCCTGAGCTTGCGCAGGCGGTGGTGGACCAGGACGCCGTCACCCATCTCGCTCCGCTCATCATGAGCAACGACAGCAAACTGAGGCGGCAAGTATGCCAGTGCCTGGCGCAGATCTCAAAGCACAGCGTGGAGCTGGCGGAGTTGGTGGTGGAAGGCGAAATATTCCCAAAGATATTCACGCTTCTCAAGGATAGCGATGAGGTGGTGCGCAAAAACGCTGCAACTTGCATTCGTGAGATTGCGAAGCACACACCGGAGTTGGCGCAGCTGGTGGTAAACGCGGGTGGTGTGGGCGCCCTCGTGGATTACACGAGCGAGTCGCGAGACAGCGCGCGTCTACCGGG
>NW_001849565.1:440160-450160 GCF_000209065.1 Trypanosoma cruzi
TGGCCGCCATAGCGCCGATCACGCCAAAGCCGTTGCGGACTGCAATGTGCTCCCACGGCTGCTGGATGTGTACTTAAACCCGAAAAGCTCAGAAGATCTCCGCATGAAGAGCAAACGAGCGCTGAAGAACATTATTCAGCGTTGTTTGCAGCTCCCTGCACTAGAGCCGCTACTGCACCCGGACGCGCCACAAAAGGTGCTCAAGTATGTGTGCGGGCAGTTTGCAAAGGTTCTCCCAACGGACATTGCGGCGAAACGCGAGTTTGTTGCCAATCGCGGTCTCGCCACCGTGCAGCGTATTCGTCCCGAGCCAGGGTCGAAGCTTGCAGAGTACATTCAAAGCATCAATAACTGTTATCCGCCTGAGATTGTGCAGTATTACTCACCACAGTATGCCCAAACCTTCCTGGAGAAGATAGAAAACTACCACGTGCAACAGGTACAGCAGAGCTAAGGGAGAAGGGGAGATGAGGGATGCGTGATTCATGTATAGAGAATTCATGGAATGAGAGAGAGCAAACACAACGACGACGAAGACAAACAACAGCGGCAGAGCAATAGTGAGAAGGATGAATATGAGAGGGTGAAAACGTGAGTGTATTTCTGCTGTCTTGTGTAAAGAAAAGACACGAATGGATTTTGGAGGCAATGAAGTCAATACCTTTGCGTAACCCGCGGGCAGGGATGTGTTCGCCCTTTTCTGTGTCTGTCGGTTTGTGTCTGTGTGGCTCTTTTTTTGATTTATTAAAACCAAAGCAACTTCTTCCACCCACCAAAAAAGAAGGAGAAGAAAAAGAAAAAGAAAGAAAGGAAAGGAGTGAAGAAGGGGGAGAGTGGGGAGATGCCAAATTTTGCGTGTGTGTTTGTCTGACAGACTCCTCGGCTTTTCTCTCTCAATTCTTTCTTTTTTTTACTCTTCATTCCGTCTCCTGAGAGGTATGAAGGTGAGTGGAGAAAATATGAATGTACGGAAAAATTGACTCGCGCTGCTTTTTTCCAGGCGGGATGTCAGCAATCACGCGAATTTATTGGCCGCAGCAGCCAATGAACAAAATGGGAGAAGAGGATGGGGCACCAGCAAAGGGGGAGCGGCCGAATGCCACATCTTTGTTGGCACTCGGCGTGGCATCACCTACTGCTGTTGTCGGTATTTCTGCACCACCCACTTTGAGTTGTCTTTGTTCTTCTTCTTATTATTTGTTATTTAGGGGGCTCACACATCCGGCCCTTGTGCAACCACGTGATGGATAATGCAGTTTCCAATTGCTGCGATTGGAGGACGCCTTTTTACCCCGTAAGTGCGGATGACGCCGGTGCAGTTGCTGGGGATGCAGCACTTGGGGCGTCGTCGGTCGCAAGTTCGTGCAGAAAGCGATCACGCATGGAGATGAGTGCATTTGCTTATTGGATGCAGAATATTCGTCACACTGTAGAGTCACTTGTCTCAAAAGAGAGTGGGGACGAGGAGTTTTCTTGGAAGCGCGTTGTATTAGAGACATTTCGTGTGCTGCGCGGCTGTTGGTTATTTCACGGGCTTCCACAAGACACGTTTGAACCCGCACATTCTTTGAGCCAAGTAGCGCAGCATCTACTCATTGCATACGGCGGTTATGGCTTGACAGATGACAGACAATTTATCTTTCTTCAAGGAGAGCAACGGATGCCTTACGTTGGTTTCCTTCTCGTTGCGCTGCAGCAACTGCTAGCGGAGCATGGTGACAGTCAATGGGATTTGCAACCGGCGGCGGTGTGGCCCCGCAGCTCGCCACGGCCTTTTAAGGACTGTGATATGCGTCTCGTTATGGTGGGACGCGGTGGCTTTGACCGGTCGAATGGCCGTGTTGATGCTGAAGGCACGGCTGATGGTGATTTCAGTGCGAGCGGATTTCTGTGTGGCGATCATGAACTTATGTCGATGCAGGCGGTGCTGCATGAGGCGATGGGAGCCTCGAACGATATCAGCGTGGTTCTTCTTGCGAACTGCCTCTTGACGGAGGATGGTTCCTTTTCACTTGTTAGGGGCCTTCACGCCAATTGCTTTTCAGCTGTGTGCGATGGTGATGGTTTGATGTGTCTAGTGTCTGGCGCAGATGTGGGGACGGTGGCGGCGGCAGCAGCGGCAGGAAACCCAGATCTTGAGTCTTTCCTCAGTCATGCCGCGAGCTGCGGCTGTTTCAGGACGCGCAGCGTGTATGCTCACGCTCTTCTTCTTGGCCCTATGGGACCGCTTTTTATTCACCTGAGGCAAAACGGCCATCATCATAATCAGAGTGGCAAAAGTACTACAGGTCACTTCAGTGGCCTGAACGACGAGTTGGATGAGGCACAGTTGTGTGAGTGGCTTCAGTGTTTTTTGTGGGTACCGCAGCCGACCATCATTGTTCTGTGGGACGACAGTGACAGGCTTACGAAAACTGGCGCCCTGGTTTCGCGTCTAGTGGGTTTGAGTGATGGTGGCTCCTCCTTGTGGAGTGGGTATCGCCGCTTCTTGCTTGAAGCTGATAATAATAACAATGATGCTTGCAACAGCAGTTCCTGCGGCAAACCGCCGACGGTGTATGTGCGGGACGCGACACTAACACTGGAGCGGGCCACGAGTTTGCGTGTGGATGCTGGAGTGTGCCAAGTATGGCACGTGCACATTTCTCCGCATTGCTGAGGCTGCTTGAAGAAAGGAGGACAGTAATAAAGTCACACTCGGAGAGGGAGAGAAACTCATACGTATAGGTCTCACTCTTTGCTTATCCCCTTGTGCGCGTGTGTATATACGTCTGCGTCTCCATAGATTCCACAGAGACCTACACGGATCACTCGTATCAGACTTTATTGTTGTTTGATCCGTCTGTAAATTGAGTAATTGAGTGAGTGATTGAGTGCGTGTATACATATATATATATGTGCCTTGCTGAACCGTTGGCGTAGCGTCGACTTCTTCGTTTGATATTCTCATTCATCTTTTATTATTTTTTTCCTTTATTTATTTTTTTTGTCTCGCGTGCCGCACTCCGCGGTGGGTGGGGCTGTGGTGTGGAGGCGGGCAGCAAGTTCGATTGCCGACTGGCACACACACGTTAATAGAGTTTGCCGCACGTCACTGCAGGGCGTATATAAAGGGAGAGAGCACGAGCTGAAGGAAATGAGGTGGCCGTGCGAGTGCCTGAAGAAGAGTTTCGCCAGCAAGAAGCCGCCGGTGACCCCTGTTCCTCTCAAAGTGATTGCGTGTGGCAGGGAGTTCATTATTTCTGTTGACCCGGCAACCTCTCTCAATTCAGTGCTTCACGGTGTGGCAGAGAGGGCGGTTCCAAATGCATCACGCAACAGTGCGGCACCTGCTCTCTTTCTGGACGACAAGCCCCTGGAAGGAGGCATGAGGGTGGAACAGCTGCCGAACGGCGCGGTTCTCCACCTGCACTTCGGCGCAGATGCCGCACGACAATTCCAAGACGACGGGGCGAAGGGGCGATCCGCCTCTAGCTCCATTTCACCGCCCAGTGTGGCCGCAAATTCCAACTGCACTTCGTTGTTATTCTCAAATTTGGCCGTTATGAGGCTGGTTGCCACTCCACTGTCTGCCTCTGTTGCACTCATTTCTCCGGAGTTGTCAAAGCATCGGGATGTTTCTTTTTTGAGAACCTCGCCTGATTTCTCCCACGTCATGCAACAGTGGTCATTGGTGCTGCCGCACAATGGAGTAAGAACCACGGTGCCAGCGGCAGCGGTGACGGTGCCATCGTCGTCGCCATCCCCAGATCCAGTCGAGATCCGGAGCCAACGTTTGCTCCGTGAAGGACGGAGTATCCCGAGTCTTGAGAGGCCCGATCCGCGGGCCGTGTCGGATGACTACGTGGTGATAGTCGTCGGAGACCAAACAGCTGCCGCCATCCCAGGAGAGAGGAAAGACAAGGAAGAGAAGGTAGGTGATGCAGTCACATGCGCCGCTTCTTATTTGGCATCTTCTGAAACAACCGCCTCATTCCGCCGACTGCGTGTTTGTCGTGGGTATCCCGTCGGAACGCTGCGAGAGCTTTTTGCTCCACACCCGTCGCAACGCATATTTATGGGCGACACTGCCATTGACGATGAGCGTCTGACGTTTGAGGCGTTGGGTGCTGGGCCATTGCAACGCTTCAGCTTCCGCACGGAATTGCCAAGAAAGAAGAAATTGAGCGAAGAAAGTGCCGTTAAAACTTCAAAGAAGGACGAGATGAAGAAGAACAAGGGTGCCGATGATGCGGCTGCTTTGTTGCGAGTGGGAACCTTGACGGAATGCGGTGGCGGGGGAATAGAATGCGACAGAATACCCGTTGCTGCTGATAAGGAGAGGAGCGTCTCGACGACGCGTGGAGGCGAGCGGGAGGAAAGGAGCAGCACTGACGCGGACAAGAAGCGTGCTGCGAGGAAGAAAAGGGGCGGTAATGGTTCCAGGAAACCCAGACCGGCGAGCAAGGTGCATAGTTTGGATATGGGTGTGGACGGGGAGGGGGCACGATTGCCAATAAAATATCCCGTTCTCGTGGGACACATTGACGCTGCCGATGGAAGGATGAACATGACTGGGCCTGGCTGGGGGTCGGGCAGTCGGGGTCGCGATTTATCGCCGTCTCCGCAGTCGCTACGTGGCTATGGGAGCAACAAAGAGGAAGAGGTGGGAACGGTGCGCCTTGCCGAGAACGAATCGGCGCGATCCCCAAATTGTTTCGTCCCGTTGAAGGCTGGGCCATTAAACGATGATAAGGTCCGGGAGGAAATTTACAGGCAGCGGCTCCCAACACCACCACCGTCAATCTCACCGCCCCTCCAATTGCCAAATGTTGTTTTAATGCATGAAGGGGATGATGCGAAGAGGCCCGTTTTGAAGTCTATCCTGTGTAACGTAACGCGTGCGCCGCATGGTGGGAGAAAATTTGTCGTCGAGGGGCATTTTCAGCGAAAGGAGAGTTTGTGGTCGGCCGCTGGCTCGGAAAATTCGCCGCCGTTTGCACAAAGGCCGACACACAAATGGGAGGGGACGGAGCCGAATGGGAGAGGAGCCTTTCCCTCTGGGGTTGATTATGCAGGCGGAATCCCCGCCGCGGGGGGGAACCTGCCTTTTCGTCCTGCGTCGATTCTTTTAACGGGGTCTTTTCTGAAACGAAGCCGTGGCCCCGCATCCCTTCCTGGCGGCGCGACTGGTGGCTACTGCCGCCATCGCCAGGGGAGCGACCCCACAGCGGGGGTCCGGGGTGGCGAGGGGGACAGAGTCTTCTAGCGCTCTCCTAACCGATGGGTGCCCTTGCATCACCGTCATTGATACACGCAACCCGGACCGTCACAAGTGCAACGTGCCTGTTGAGGCGTGCCGCTCTGTTGGCATTCCTCGCCAGTGGCTACAAAAGAAGGACGATTATATAAGTGGCAGTGAAGGATCCTCTGCGGGAAGGCGCTGCTTTTTGGGGCGAAAAGAATATTACATTTCTTTGGGCCGCTTGGGGCGGGGACGCAATGACTGTGTATTTTAGCTTGTTCCCAAAAATAAGACGCAAGCAGTACGCACTCCTCTCGCTGTTTGAAGGATGATTTGTGGATGGCCGGAAAACTTCTGCCTGTCTGTGTTATTTAGTTCGCGTGCTTGTTGTCACCCTATTATATATATATATATATATATTTGTTTGCTCTTTCGCCTTTCCGTATCGCGTCTCGACATTTTTTTAAGACTCTGTTGCATTCGATCGTCTCTTTCTTGTGTTTTTGGGCGAAGTTATCTGACTTTGTTCATATATATATATTTTGTATTTAGATGCACAACACCAGTTCACCGGCATAGTGGCAATGAGGGGTATGTGACGCACACTTGCAGGAGGTTTTTTTTTTTTGTGTGTGTTTTTGTGTTGTTGAATTTGCCCCAGCCACACATGTCGATGCATTTAAATGGGATTGGCGTGTGCGTGTGTGGAGGGATGATGGGATGACGGTTGGATAATTTTACATGGATGCTTCTTTGTTGTTGTTGTTTTGGACTCTCACCCCCCTTTGCTTCCTTTCTTCTCTTGGTAGGCGCGGTTGCCTACGCGAAGTATTCAAGAGGGAGGGGGCGGTAGTAAACAACACAAAAGAAGTGGAAAGGAATAGAGGAGGGCGAGGTGTGGTCATGTTGAAGTTGTGTTTCATCATACGAGCCGCAGCCGCTTCTTCTTCGTCGCGGGCTGCTGTAGGATGTAGTGGTGGGTACGAGAGGCGTCACGAGACTTTTATGCGATTTCTGACTGCGAACAAGGCTAAATTCGATGGGGTGGACGTGCGGCCGAGTGCTGAGCAAAGCCGGGGGCTTATTGCCACACGGAAGTTTCGTGAGGGCACGACGGTGCTATCCGTTCCGATGCACATATTTGCCATAAGCGCAGAACGACTACTTGAAGGTGAGCATCTTCGTTCTCTTCATCCCCCCACATTGGACGAGGTCCAAAGTTTCTTGACCGCGTGTAGCATCAAGGACCCTGTCCTGTGCGAGCAGGTTTTTCTTGCGCTCCTCGTTGCGGGGGAACGACTTGACCCAAAGTCTTTTTTTACGCCCTACTTTGACTCCCTGCCGTACCCCGCTGTAAACGATGAGGCGGTGATGAGCCTGCATAAGGACGTCCTGGACCCGATGCAGCTTGTGGAGTGGGATGACCACCAGAGAGAGTGGGTTACCGTTTTCCGCACACTGGCACGCCGCTGGGGAGACAAGGCTCCACCCGTTGAGTTGTGTTACTGGGCATGGAGAACTGTGTTGAGCCGCATGCATTTGCTTCCAGACCGTGGCTTAGCTCCCGCAGAACTAGGCTCCACACTGAACTACTTTGCCCTTTCCACCTTTGAACGGGCGGAGCGGCAGACACGGTTAGTAAAACGAATTCGGGCCATGGTGGGTGCCGTGTTTGGCAATGGCAACGCTGCGGATGAATACCGCCTTGTCCCAACTCTTGTGCCGCTGCTGGACATGACTAATCATTTACCCTCCGGAAACGTGAGTGTAGAGGTGCAGCCCCGCCCTGAGGTTGGAAGCTGCGCGGAGTTGCAAGCTGTGCGAGAAATCCAGGCCGGGGAGGAGATTGGCTTATGCTTCAACCGATCGCATAGGCCAGCCTTCACACTCTATCGATTTGGATTTCTTCCTATATGAGGGGAGGGGAGGGGGGAGAGAGAGGGAAGAAATGTTGGGAATATGTAGAAGAAGGGAGAGATGCGTTTGTTTGTGTGTTTGTGTTTGTGTGTGTGTGTGGCAATTACGATGCGGGATTCTCTTCGGCCCTCTTTGGCGAAGGGAGGTGGCGTTGTGCGCACTTTTTTTCCCAATTTCTTTTTTTTTTTTTCACGCACACCACGCGCCTTTCCGCGCGAATTACAGCAGACAGAGCGAGCGAGGGAGGAACGGAAGGGGGAAACCCAGCAAACAGGAAGTAAAAAAGAGCCGGAGGGCACCAGACGTGGTGGGAAAAGAGAGGGAGGACACCCAATGCCAGCGCCAGAGACGAGAAGGAAGCCAATAGCAAAAGGGAAGAGTAAAAAGTACCGAAGAGAGACGTGACCAAGGAGGAAAAGGAGAGGTTGTGCGGTGGGTGTTTTGCTACCGAACCTTGGGAGGCAAAAGGGACGGGATGAGAAGCTCTGTGTTTTGTCTGCGAACGCATACGCAGCTGTTATGGAGGGCACGGTCTTTGGCTTCTTGCGTGGGTGATAAGGTGCGGGTATTTCCCAGCGATTTCATTTGGCCACTTTTTTTATTGACTGGGAACTACGTCCACGTGGGTGTGATTGCCTACCGTACTTTTATCCACTTCCGTTTGCGCCAGGCGCTACGCATTACCATCGGTGTGCCTGTGAGCGCCATCATGCTCTATATGGTTTATGCCTCTTGGGCCTGGTACCCGGAGCCTGTCGCCGCAATAGACACAAGCTCGGTTGCAGGATGCCGGCCCGTGTTTTCTTCCACCGCTGAACTTTTGGACTTCGCTGGCACATGCTCTCGCCGTTACCACCGACTCTCTGAGAAGGGAGAGGATATGAATTCTGCCTGCAGGAATGAGTTGCTGGGTGACATGCTCGCCATCTTGCGTTCTATCGCGGCTATTGAGGGGAGTTTTGAGGAAAGGGAGCTAGTGACGGCCTCTTTGACCGTCATGGATCCATCACGTGGGGTGGAGCAGGAGGCGTCACCCGCGGAGGTGATTTTGCGCACCGTACTGTTTGTGTCACTGGATCAAGGGTGGTTTGATATTGTGGAAGAAGCGCGTAAAATGTATGGAAATCTTGTGCGAGAGCGCCCTGTGCCGCCGCAGGCAAACGTTACGAGTGCCGTGGCGGATTTATGCGCACTCTCGTACGAATTGGAGCGTTGCACGAGTCCGGCGGAGGTGACAATGCCGCAGCGCCAACGTGTGGCACGGGCCATTGACGCGTTTCGTCCAGGGAAATCGGTGAGGGAGCGCTGCACCATTGCAGCGGAGATCGACGTTCTCCCTCTTGTGGATCTTGACAAGACGACTCGCTGCCTCATGCTGACACGTCATAGTCCTGGGCGGCGACCGCAGTTAATCATCACGTTTGTCGGTACAAATAGCGTGCGGAATTGGTGGACGAACCTTTGGTGTACCATGCGGGAGCTTCCCCCGGTGTTTGGCGTACAGGCGTATGTTCACAGGGGTTTTTTGGAGCTACTAGAGTCGATTGCGTTTGAGGAGGTTGCAAAGGACTTTGATCAAATTATCCTTATAGGCCACAGCATGGGTGGGGCTCTTGCGCAACTCGCCGGTCTCTACTTGGCGAACGAGAGGCCTGAGAGGCGAGTCACGGTCTTGACTGTGGCCTCGCCTCGTGTCTTTGCCTCCCGTCAATGGTTTTGGCAAAGAATTGCTGGTTGGGTTTTCATTCTCAACGGGAAGGGGAATGATGCGGCAATTGCACTTCCCAGCAACTGCCGTCATATACGTACCTTCATGTGTGCGGATGTGGTTCCGCGGCTACCTCCCGCCTTTCTTGGATACCAGCATTTGGGCACACCGCTGCCGCTGCACACGGGATGCCCCACGCGCATGTCTTATTTGGGTTGGGGGCTGTGGTCCTGCTTGTTTCACACTGCAGATATGTACAAGGCGGTGCTGGAGCGACCTGCCGTGGCACAGCTTCACAGATACGAAGCTATGTCTACATCTTGTGCGCGCTGAATATGGTGATCGGATAACTTTGCAGCGTGCGTGGGATGGGTTTTGAAGACGAGGAGGGAGTTCACTATGACCGCGGTGTATTGAAATAATAATAATAATAATAAACAACAACAGCGAATCCTCGTCTATTCTGCTCTGCCGCTGTCTCCGTTTATGTGGCATTTTTGTGCAAATGTGAGTTTCCATCACCTCTTTTTCGCGTTGTCAGTGAGGCTTGCTGGTGCCTGCCACGTCCTTTTTTTTTTTTGTATGCGTGTGTGTGCGCGCGCGAGCACCCTTCTTGACTTCTTTTCTTCCACCGTTTTCCCGTGTTTTTGTGCTTAGCAGAGGAAGGGAGAGAGAGAACTACAAGCCCCGCGAATATGGATTCCAAAAAGAACGCTCACAGACTGAGCCGCATATTTCGCAAGCCAAAAGTAATGGTAGCACCGCGTAGTTGGAGAGAGGAAGGTGGTGAAAATACTCTGCACAGCGGTGTGCCGCTCTCGTTGCTGAATGCGATGGTGCATGAACTTACGGATGATGACAAGACGCGCGTGGCGGCCCAGCAGGATCCCCCTTCCGTTCTACAGGAAGAACTTGCCAAACGCGCAGCTCGCTTTGGGCTCGCCGTGGGCGGTCACAACGGCAATGGTGGGGACGCGGCGGCTGGAGATGACTCGATGCGGAAGCGCATGGAGCGCTTTGGTACGACGGATCCGCCGCCGCTGCCAGTTTTGGTTGTGGACGAGGCGACACTGAAGTCACGCGAAGCTCGCTTCAAATCAGAGGAGGAAAAGAAAATGGATGAGGCGATGCAGAAGCGACTGGCACGGTTT
>NW_001849565.1:455160-456718 GCF_000209065.1 Trypanosoma cruzi
ATGAGCGGCATGCTTCACTTCGGTGGGGCTCGAGGGGCACTTTACGTCCCGAGGCGCTGAACCTTGAGGCCTGAAATTTCATGCTCAGGGACTCCTTAAAAAAGAAAAAAAACCAACAGAGAGACACTGTGTGTCATGTTATATATATATATATAATGTTCCTGCAACAGAGAGAGAGGAGGCACGACAACAGACGCGCGGTGGAGCGAGCGGAGGCGGAGGAGGAGAAGGAAAGTGTGTGTGTGTTGTGTATATGTGTTGTGTGAGCGGCCATGTCATAGACGATAATATTATAATATTATCTAGTATGCATATGCGTGTGTGTGAGATCCGCGTCAGCGTGTGTGCGCGACGAGGGAAGAGAGGAATTGTGCGCTTTGTGAGGAGGGGGGGGGGGAGGTTGCGCCTGGCTGTGGTTGTGTATGCTGCTGCCGGGTTGATTTCCCTAACGCGCGCCACTGTTGTGCTTATATTTTGTTGCCGCAGGCACGGAAAATAACAATGACATTTTGGCTTTCTATAATACATTTTCAACCGGACTAATAAGCGAACAGCGACAAGTAACAAAGTGACAAGAGAGGAGGACACTTTGCGTGAGAACCAATCGTGTGCCATTCGCATTTCGCTGTGAACATTATCGTCCCCCATAAGGTTATCATCCCCCATAAGGTTATCGTCCCCCATAAGGTTATCGTCCCCCATAAGGTTATCGTCCCCCATAAGGTTATCGTCCCCCATAAGGTTATCGTCCCCCATAAGGTTATCATCCCCCATAAGGTTATCGTCCCCCATAAGGTTATCGTCCCCCATAAGGTTATCGTCCCCCATAAGGTTATCGTCCCCCATAAGGTTATCGTCCCCCATAAGGTTATCGTCCCCCATAAGGTTATCGTCCCCCATAAGGTTATCGTCCCCCATAAGGTTATCGTCCCCCATAAGGTTATCGTCCCCCATAAGGTTATCGTCCCCCATAAGGTTATCGTCCCCCATAAGGTTATCGTCCCCCATAAGGTTATCGTCCCCCATAAGGTTATCGTCCCCCATAAGGTTATCGTCCCCCATAAGGTTATCGTCCCCCATAAGGTTATCGTCCCCCATAAGGTTATCATCCCCCATAAGGTTATCGTCCCCCATAAGGTTATCGTCCCCCATAAGGTTATCATCCCCCATAAGGTTATCATCCCCCATAAGGTTATCGTCCCCCATAAGGTTATCGTCCCCCATAAGGTTATCGTCCCCCATAAGGTTATCGTCCCCCATAAGGTTATCATCCCCCATAAGGTTATCGTCCCCCATAAGGTTATCGTCCCCCATAAGGTTATCATCCCCCATAAGGTTATCATCCCCCATAAGGTTATCGTCCCCCATAAGGTTATCGTCCCCCATAAGGTTATCGTCCCCCATAAGGTTATCGTCCCCCATAAGGTTATCGTCCCCCATAAGGTTATCGTCCCCCATAAGGTTATCGTCCCCCATAAGGTTATCGTCCCCCATAAGGTTATCGTCCCCCATAAGGTTATCGTCCCCCATAAGGTTATCGTCCCCCATAAGGAATCTC
>NW_001849566.1:0-10394 GCF_000209065.1 Trypanosoma cruzi
ATGGAGAATACAACGCTCTTCCCCTCTTCCTTCCCACGGCACTCATGGGAACACGGGAGTGCCGTCCTTCGTCTCGACACTCGGTCCTCCGCCACCAATCAACCTATTCAAGGAGTGTCAATCTCCTCTGACCTCAGGGTTCAGTTCATGGGCCTCATTCCATTGGATTTTATTGCCAGAGGCCTTCAGCCATTATTACCGGCCACTTGAGTGCCAGACTTTTTATGGCTGTAACTTCCCAGAAGCATTTGGATGCTGCCGCCAATTCCAATTCATGTTGGCCGCATCATTCCAGTCGCCTCGAAGCCATCCGCAGCAACACCCCTGAGCAATTGTGTATAACAAGTTTATATCCACTGTCGAGATCTCCGTTGGCTAAGCAATTTCCCTCGGGCTCCTTCACGCAATCCCCGTACGGCTGCCGGCCCCGCAGTCTTCCCTGCACCGCGCCTCAGCAGTGGCAAATGCACCGCCGTTCGCCTCAACAGGGCCGGGAACACGAAGCAGGCCGGCTCCTCCAGCAGCCTCTTTCAGTTCCCCTCATTTGACAGGAGATATCCGTGTCGTCCCTGCGAATAGATCAACGGGATTCCTTGAAGTAATTCTCTCAGCTCGCGCGGCTCCACGCAAGGATCTCACCAACACGAGGGGGAACAGCACCGCGGAATTGAACACATGCCGGAGCATGCTGGGTTGTCGCTGTGCTCACTCTCTCTTCCTTCCATCCTCCTTCCGCTGGATCCGACTACGCGGTGACGGCTGTGCGTGCGCGTGTGTGTGCTGTTGGTCCTTCCGGAGCCATTAGAGTGCGCAGTAGCAATTCGCGCCCGGTCCCAATTTCCTTCTTCGTGTGCATCCCCGAGAAGTAAAGAGAGAAGAACAGACATGCCAAGAGAAAACAGGGAAATGCGGAAGGCGTCAGGGAAGAGAAGCGAGCACTGCCACCATCCACAGTGAGTCACATCGTCAGCCTTGCAGCCAATATCTCCCACAACCGTTCAAGCCTCCAGCCACGCACACACACGCAGACAACGGCGTCATCCGCCACGGATCGTGTGCAGGCGTGCTCATGTGCAAACACAATGTGTGCAGTCACTCCGCATTGTTGTCCGGCAACCCACACACCGTATGCTGCTGGTGTGATTCTGTGCCGCACCAGTCAGAAGCCACGACCTGACACATAAAATACGCCGCGGCTCAACAAACACGCATCTGCCCCTCAAGGTGGACCCATACTCTCCAGCTGTGAGGTGTTACCTGCCTAAAGCCCCAGTATCCAAGTAAGGGCTTATAGCAGGGCAGTCAATGCATGGCGTGCGCCCCGTGCCTCCGCCCTCGTCATGGGATTCAATGGGGCCCCGCACCCATCCACGCAGCAGCCTCCGCCCCGCCCGGAAATGGAATGCAAACAGCACCCCAGCACCCGTGCAGAAAGAAGGGCATCCGCCTGGGGCCAAGCAAAAAAAAAAACGCCATGAACCCTTTGCGCGTTTGTGGGCAGCCCGTGAGAGCAAAGCGCTGCCCAGGCAGGACGCTCATGGCAGGAGACTTGCCGGGAAGCTTCTCTCCGCCAGGTCCCCATTCAAAGCACACGATGCACCGGCATAGAGAATAGAAATGGCACCACTTGTGCAAGCACAAGCCCACCAAAGAAGCGCGCAAGAAAGAGACAAACTACCGGGCGACAAGCACCTCCTCCCAATAGCTGCCGTCCACGCAGCCAAGAAGTCAGGGGGAATCCTTCGGGTGATTGCGACGCCGACCCCAATAATCGCGAAAGCGGCCCTCACTTGTCGACCAGTCAGCCATCCCTCACGGTGTTTCCACGCACAAAACACCCTACACACACACGCGGTCGCATTGGTGGCGCAGCAACTCTCCAGCCTGTCTTCGCCCGCACCCGGAGCATCTCCCACACGTGTCGCGCAGGTGTCTTGTCCAGGCGCCCCTCCCCCCGCAGAGGCATTTTTGATCCGACGTCGTCAACCGGGTTCCGGCCTCCGAGAGGGCAGAGCCTCCGCCCCCCGCTCTCAGCTGCGCCCATGCGGTTGGACAGTCGGCCAGCCCGCCCGAGGTCCAAGCAAAAAAGCTTGCGTGATGAAGTGCTGCTTTCCAGCGCATGCCGCGGCAACCGCCGCCCACCTCTATTTGAATGCCCGCCACCCTTTTTCACCGGCGGCTTCGGTCCCAACTCAGCAGCCGCCTCCCGCACCGCAGGCTGGGAAACCTCATGGGCAGAAAATGCCACTCACTGACCCCGCCCTGCAGCCGAGTGATGGTGGGTGCAACCTCCCAACGCGGGGGCAGCTTAGTGGCTCGGGCGCCGTAAAAGCCGCGTCGTCTCCGTTGCAAATTTCCCACCGTGCCCGGTAGAAGGAGCACCGGGTAAGAAGGCGCAGCGCACACCAGACGAGTTATAGGAGTGTGTCCTCCAAAGACGGCGCTGTAGAGGCACGAGACGGTACAGATGCGGGCTTACGGGACGCGTCGTGTCATGGCATTGCCCGCTCCTGTGGCATCGACAGTGCATACGCCCTTCGGCACCGTGTTTGACACAACCCTACAAGCCTACGAAACTCCAACTGCGATGAGGGTAGGAAAGGTCCCATTGCCAATGTGCAGGAATATATGTTCTGCCAAACGCAGCCCAATGCCAATCCACTGGGAGGCCGCAGAGGGCGCCAAAGCAAAGCTTCCCAAAGACGCAAGCAAAAAGACTGTGAAGGCTCCCGTTCCCCCTATCAAGCACTTGGCCGACAGCTAAGAGAGAGAATGGAAAAGAAAAATATGTTCAATTCGCCTAATCGTGCAAGGCATTCACATCGGCCGTGTTCCTTCCACAGTCCTGCGCAAATAGGTTCACGAAAAAAAGCAGTACGAACGACAAGGTGGCTCACCAAAGCATTTGTTGGGGCAGCTCAAAAAAAAATATAATAAAAAAAAGAGCGCCGCCAACAAAAGTTTACATGAAACCTTTTTACATCTCCACTAAGAATTACATTCAATACATTTGAGCAGGTCGCGTGTGCGGAGCCAGTGGGAGTCTACTATCATCTGCAGTGGTAAAACAAAGAAATAACACAGAGTCAAAGGCAACACACATTCCCCAAGTTACCTGAAGCGACGAGCACGGACAGTAACAATCGAATCATCCGTCGAAAAACGCGGTTCATCCGCCGTAAAATTATGCAAATCGACAGAATTACTTTGCGACACCGTCACATTGGAGTGCCTGCTACGGCTCTGCCCCCCACTCCTCCTCCCCCACGTGCCAGAGGCGGTATCATGCGCAGCAGGAGCGGTCGCACTCAGCGTGAACGACATATTTTGGTCAATACCCAGCTGGCCCTTCCGCTCCATCACGCTGCTCATTTTTACGGCCAGCCGATCAATCACCAGACGGCAGTACTCCTCATCCTGCAAAAAGCTCGGCCTCCGCGGCAACCGAACGTTCCAACGCTCGCAAAGAGGCATCAGCGCCTTCAGCCGCTGCCGGGGTGCCAAGGTTCCGTATGTCACCGTCAAAACAGACACGACGGCTTGAGCGGTGCCGGTCCGTGCGCTGTACATAGAAGCATCTTCACTACTTTCGAAATCACTGCCATCGTCAAGATCAGGTACATCACGATCAAGGCGCAGCGCGGCGAAGGTGCGCCCAGGCACGGCGTCCAGCTGGTACATCTCCACCGGCGCCGGCACACCACGCAGTGCCACGCCGCCAAGTGCAGTCACCTCCACCTGCTCACGCTCAGCCGTGCTCAGCGCAAAGTACGCCGCACGCGTCAGCAGCACCTGCCCGCCGTTCCCAACGCTCTCCGTGCGCGCGGCCATGTTCGACGTCCCGCCGTAGTAGTCGTACCCCTTCGTCACCTCGTCGTGCCGGATGTCACACAGCCCGGTGTGCACACCGACTCGCACGCGCAGGCCGTTCCAGCACTGCCGGTACACAGCATCGTCCAGGCGCGCGGTCGGCGGCACGTACTCCTCGTCCTCCCCAGCACGGTCCTCCTCAAACTTGTGGTACGCGTCGTCGATCACGCTCGTCCCCCAGTCGTGCTGCAGGAACACCTGCTGCAGCTCCCGCACAAACTGCACGGCGGCGAACACACTCTTGCACGCAATCATGAACGAGTCGCCGATCGTCTTCACCTCGTAGCAGCGGTACTTCGTGATCAGCGAGCGGATCAGCCGGTGGTGCGTCGCCACGGCGTCGGGCATCACCTCGGGACACGCAGCCCACAGCGCCGTGCTGCTCTCGATGTCAGTGAACACAAGCGTCACGGGGTCTTTCCGCTCCTTCGGTGCGTTAGCGTTGTCACGCGAGTCGCGGCAGAAGTGCAGCAGCAACAGAATCAAGGCAATAAGCAGCAGGGCAGCAGCAACGCTGCCGACGATGACGCCAATCAGCTGCCGCGCCGTCAGTCCTCTCGCAATGGGCCTCCGGTACTCCATCGACGGCGTCACGGCATGGGACAGCACCGGCACAGCGGGGTCCAACGCACGGGCAAGCGGCCACACCGAAATTTGCGTCGCACCGTAGTTCCTGCCGCACCCAGCACCGCTCTCAGTAACAGGGCATGCATTGCCATCAATGAAGGATCCGTACAACATGTCTTCCACTCTGATGACAACGTTGGAAAAAAAGAAGTTTTCAAACAGCTCAGCACTCACCTTCTCCATGCGCGAGCGGACGGTCACCACCAGCAGCCCGGCGGCAAAGCCCATCATTGCCAGCGGCGTCCGTTGATTGACGTCCGGCACGGCAGCGTTAAACTTCTGGGCGGTCTCCGACGTTGTTTTGTCGTCGTTCCAGTGCGGCAGGCTCGTCGCAAACACAACACGGTCGGCACCCGCACCGTCACGGAACGCAGCAACAAATTCGGGGTACAGGAGCGAAAACTCGAAAAGAGTGACGAACACGCGCACACCGTCGTTTGACACCA
This sequence comes from Trypanosoma cruzi, assembly GCF_000209065.1. Taxonomy (NCBI): domain Eukaryota; phylum Euglenozoa; class Kinetoplastea; order Trypanosomatida; family Trypanosomatidae; genus Trypanosoma; species Trypanosoma cruzi. Next base: position 4,944 of record NW_001849566.1, read on the forward strand.
CGTGCTGCGCGATCGCACCAACATCGTCGGCAGAAATGCCCGCCAAAAACACGTCGCCCTCCTCCGGCAGGTGGTCCGCCATCTTGTCGCCGCCAGCCAGCAGCTTAGTGGACAGCAGCGAACCGCCGAACGTCTCCAGCGACAGCCGCAGCACCTCCGCCATCGTGGCTCCATCGTCGCTGCGAATCACAGCGTGCGCCGAAGCGTCACTCGTGTTCCCGAGGTACTTCGCAATCACAAAGAACTGCTGCTCCAGTGTCGGCAACAGGCGAATCACGTTTTTCCTGAACCTGCTAATACGCGGCTGAAGGTAAATAGGGTCGATGAACGCCACATCCTCCACTTCCAGCATCCCATTCGTCACCACGCCAGTAACAACATCAACCAATTTCACCTTCAGTTCTGACACAAGCGCAGCGGCAGCCCCATCCACAGTAGAATTCACGAAATTCACTGTGAACGCAAAACGCCTAATAATAGTGTTGTTATTCACCGCAGCTATCGCACCTACCCCAAAATCTCGAAGTGTAAAAAAGGCAAGGGGATTATCCCGCAATGCAATGGCAAACCCGTTCAAAGGAGGAAAAATCACTGCTTCCGAGGGGTTGCACTGCCATGTCCAGAATGAGATTGTTCCGTCAACCAGCGGGTCGGTACGGTATCCCTCCACAAACTTTTTCATGTACACGGTCCGGCCACCTTGGTTGCAGTAACACATGGCGCCCTCTGACTCAGCCACCCCTTGGCAACTGCCTCCGTAGTCGCCAATCACAAGGTTGTCGACCATATACCGACGTTGGTTGAACAGAGAAGCCAAAAACGTATTAATGTCCTTAAGCCACTCGCGGTTGTTCAAAGCCTGTGAAAGTATCTCGCCCGCTATCCACCCTGCAACCATCATCTCGCCCTCAATATCATCGTCGGGGAAGTTCTTGCGAAGACTACTGCTTTCCGGCAAAAATTTCTCCATGTAGCTCCGCATCACCCCCTGAAAGCGCTGGATGGCGGCGTACTGAATATCCTCCGCCAGCGGGTTCGTCCCCGTCGCGATCACCTGCCCAGACACAAACTTAATACCACCAGCCACGGCAGAACGCCACGTTTCGACGGTGATGTCCTGCACCGCCGAGGGAACAAGCAGGTAAGCGCTAGCGGTGCGATTGTCCGTCAGCATCCTCTTAATGAACTTCGCGGTGTCTTTTATCGGTGAGCCAAACACAATCACGGCCTGCGGCATAGTATTCGCAAACGCTTCCCACGCAGCGTCGAACACTGAGTTTTCGGCCTCATGAGCCAAGGAGCTCTTCACAGCGAAGACACCGCTCAAATTGTAACCAAAACGCGTCATCACGTTTTTCGTTGCTTCGTACTCCTCATCACCGAAAGAAACATCCTCTAGATACATGAAGCCCAGCCGACGCACCCGTAGTTGGGACAAGGCGTAGCGGATCAGTGCAAAAAGCTCGGCCAATGGATCAGCACGCACAAAGTACAGGTGTTGGTTCCACTGCCGTACCAACGTCGACCCGGTAAATGGGGCAAATGAAACAATTTTTCGATTCGTAATGACAGGCAAATAATTTCGCAGCAACGTATCACCAAAGGCATTAGCAAGAATAAAAATATCAGGATTAGCCTTCAAAGCTTCTTCAATGGCCTTACCGGATTCAGCCATCGTGGTCGATTTATTGATGAGGGTCACACGTACATTCTCCCCAACAATGTAGTTACGCGACCATAATGCCGCAACAAATCCGTGGTAAAGTGATTCCGAAAGGTATGTGGGAATTGGGAGATCCGTCACATTGAGGGTTAAAACTTTTACTTCAATCTCGGGGCATGCGGCCTGCCCAACTCCGCTCTGCGGGAGAAGAAGCAGCAGCAAAACGAGGTAGAGCGCATACGTGGAAAGTCGCCACCCCAAAAGTGGGATGCCACCACAACAGCCCGTTTCCTTATGCAAACCCGGCCCTTGCCGCGCCGCCGCCATCATCACCGCCCATCCCGTGACCATATTCGTCGCCCAATTATTACCGTGCTGCGTAGCCTGTTGTCTTCCTACAACATGGGGAGGAAAAAGAAAATAGAAGGGAAGCAAGGCAAGAGGAATGCCACACACAATAGAGGGAGATGCGGTTCAATGGGATCGGGGTTGGCGACAGTGACGCACGTCAATGCTCTGCTACGCATTCTTCACGCCCCCATGGAAACACTCCGCCCACTCGCCCACATTGCGGCCAGAAGTTAGTCACAAAAGACAAAAGCAAGGGCACCGATTCAACAGAACGGTGGAATCCACATCAGTGGAGCTGGAACACTCTTCCCAAAGCTGAAGACAAAACAACAGAAGAGGCAGGATAACATATCATTTTATCTCACCGTAATGCTTCTGGCTATACAAACACGCACAAAAACAAAACAAAACAAAACAAAAAAACAAAACAAAACAAAACAAAAAAAAAACACGGCTTCTGAGCCTAAATGGCAAACTTTTAAAAAAGAGGCGCTTCGGTGGGATCTGCAGGATCACTGGACCCTGCAGTAAGGTGAAAAATCCAAAGAAACGGTGGCTGTCCAAAAGCAAAAGATAGATTTGAACGCCTTCCTTCAATTAATTCAAGCACCAAATGTCGGTAAGAGAGGCCCACAAAAAAATGAATAAAGAAATAAATAAGCCATGGAGAGAATGTGTATAGGTTGGGTGGGCTCCCTCCTTTTCATGGGTTTCCAATAAAATTTCCTGAAATGTATGTGCATAAATTGACAAGACACGTTTCAGTGCGAACGCACAATCGATTTCCGACGTTTCCAATACCAAAATGAGAGGTCTGTGCTCCTTGTCGCTGCGCTTCTATTAATAGAAAAGAGTGAGGCCACCAAACTACCCCTCATTGCCCAGGAGGCAGGCCCACGAGAGAGTGGAATAGAGTTGACGCAAAGTACCTTATAAATGCGGCACCCTTCCCATGACAGCATTCGCCTGGATGCCGTGTGGGAGAAGTGTGTTCTTACCAAAAATGGCCTCGATATGGAAAGAGGGCACGCAAAAAAAAAAAAAAGAAAAAAAAAAGGTCAGCATTGATGCGCCCAGTACCATCAAAGATAAACAGAGAAGTATCCCCCCACAAAGTGGATTGATGGCCAGTAAGCATTTCCGTTGCTCAAAATACAAATAAATAAATAAAATGGGAGGTATTTAGGTTTCCTATTATGGCTGCATGCAACAAACAGGTTTCGAGATCCTTCCAGTACCATTATTGTCACAACGCATCCCAAAATCTTTTAGAAACCCCGCCATCGCACAAAAAGAAAATAGGAGCCAAGGCCAGCGTGATGCGGATGCGAGGAAGATTCCGCTTCTCATTTTCATTTTCCGTCTCGGTGCGCAGCAAATTCACAGATCCAGTTCAAACACACAGAGTACAGGGAAATTGAGTGGCGATGCGGGCTCTCCAATGCCATGTCGCAAAAAAAAAAAAAAAAAAAAAAAAAGTAGGAAAATTGCAGTCAATCAAATACGGCCTGCAGACAAAAACCGTTCCGGGATCAAACACCCAACCCCTTTGAAGATCATTCAGAAGAGTCGATCGAAAACATCAATATAGCCGACTTCTCCGCCAGCCACTCAAACGCAGTAGAAGCATTAAGTGTAGGCGCCCTCGCAATAAGTATCGCGTGTCCCCCGCGTTCATAACCCAGAAACCTTTCGCCCCTCTGTGTCCATCTTTTTATTGCGCTTGTCCTCTCAAAAGGGTTTGACGGCCGCTCCGGCCAGCCGCCGGAGAGAAGGCTTTGGCGGGGGGCGCGGAAAGCACACCGCCGTCGCGCGTTTCCCGGGCCAGCGCGGCGGCCCGGCATCCCGCCGCCGCCAAGAATCGTTAAAACGACAGGCCGATAAGCCAATTAATCCATAAATAAAATAAAAAAGGGAGGGGGCGTCCGCCACAAAGAGCCGCGTCGCGTCTGCGAGGGGCTTCCTTCCCTCTCCCCGCGGAAGGGCGCGGTTGGGGGCGGAGAATTTCCAGCTCAAGAAGAAAACGCGCCCACCATTTCGTGAGGCACATCTCCGATTACCCGGCGCCCACGCCATGCTTTTGTCTAATCGCCTGCAGAGCAGCAACGGGGTAGCTGCAGGGTTGTCTCTTCGCACCGGTCGCATGGGCCGGGTTTTAAGAAGTCCGGCCGGCACCGCGGCATGCCGTGCGGCGGCGGATTGTGTATTTCCATCTTATCGTCTTGTTCCTCGTTCTGGTCGGATAAGTCATTGGCTGTGGGCAAAAATCGGTTTTAGTACACTGCCGTTTTATAGTGGGATTTGGTGTTCATGGTTTGTTTTTTTGAGTATTTTTTTGGCCCTTATGGTAGTGAGTTGCGTTGATGAGTTTTTGTTTTTGAAAACTTATTATTATTGTTTTTTTGTTCGTATGAAAATTAAACAGTAAAATCAGTATTCGTGTAAAGAGTAATCGAGTAACGATGTGTTGTTTTGAATTTTTGGTGTTTGATGATTTTGTTTTTAATTTTTTGTGTTGTTTTGTTTCTCTTTTTTTGTCGTTTTGGCGGGTTTTTCTCATTCTTAGAATCTAAGTGAATCATCTATTTCATGTTTTTTTTCTTATCCATTGTTTTACTTTTTTTGGCTTCGTGTGGGGCCAGTGGTTTACTCCCACTGGACGTGATTCCCGAACGCCTTAATCGCGGGGAGCTTTTTTGCTCACCCGTTGGTGAAGGCGGTGGTAACCTTTTCGACGAGGAATATTTTAATAAGACTCCGGCAACATTTCGGCAGCTTGTGGATCATTCGAAAAATGGAAGCTCTACGTTTGATCAACGTTATTGGGTGGATTATTCAGCGTGGAATAACAGTGAATTGGCCATGCTTTATATCCGAATCGGATCTGGGGATTTTACTTCTCCCAGAGGATACCCTGGAATGTACGGGCATGAACGAAATATGTTGCTTTTTACTTTGGAAGGTCGATACTATGGAAAAAGTCTTCCGTTTCCTTTGACGGAGACAGAAAAACTGAAAAAGTACCTCAATGTGGATATTGCCTTGGAGGATATACGTGGTTTTCAGAAGTTTGTTGAGGAAAAGCTCCTTCAGAAAAAGCTTCGTTGGCTTATAGTGGGAGGGAGCTATGCTGGCGCTTTAGCTGTGTGGTTCAAGGCAAAATATCCAACAGCCGCTTTGGCTGTTTGGAGCAGCAGTGCGGTTGTTGAAGCTCAGTTTGATTTCTATGGTTTTGATGGGCGTGTCAAGTCTGCAATTTCACCGGAATGCGTCCGCGAAATTTATTCTGTACAATCATTGTTTTCTGAGTTGTGGGAAAATGAAACCGCTCGGGTGAGTTTTTTGAACCGATTTAATATTCCACACTATTTTGACAAATCTGGTATATTGTACAAGATGGCCGATGCTGTGGCAGGTGCGGTTCAGTAGGAAAAAAA
>NW_001849566.1:10494-17506 GCF_000209065.1 Trypanosoma cruzi
CTCAAATGTGGTTGCAACACATGGATCGTCCGATCCATGGATTGACTCTGGAGTCACGAGAACAAATGGGCCTGGCTATCGAGTTCTTATTGCGAACTGTGCAGACTGTGGGCGGTCTGGCGATCTTGCGACACCAAGACCAACGGATTCAGAAGCATTACAATTACAGAGAGATGAATTGGCCTTATTGTTGGATACTTGGATGACAAGTGAACGCGTCTCCTATACATTTGTCCTCGGCGGCAGCTTTATCAGCCGGGCCTTGCTGGAGAAGGAGAAATTGATGAAAGCCATTCAGAGCGATCTTCATGATTTTTTTGATCACAGTGCTGAAATCCATGCCTTTGAATTTGATAGTACCAGTGAAAAACTGACGATTAACTTTGTTTTCTATGCAAATCGTATGAATAAAGAGCATATATCTTCTTTCTCACGCAATATACGGAATAATTCCTCTTTTCTCTTGGCTACAAAAAAAACACTTTCTAATTTTGGGGTTGAAGATGAGGCTTTGGTTATTGCTTTTGAACGGATTTCAACACCAATTATTGATGAAAATCCGATGAATGAAAATGAAGTGATATACCTTTTGCGCTATATGGGATTTTTTTTACTGTTTCTAATTTCATGTGCTGTGATTGCATGTAAATACCGCAATCAGAAAAACAAAAACAAAAACAAAAAACAATTCTTATTCCATAATGTAAAGGTATAGCATATGTGTTTTCTTTTTATTGAAAATGTGCTCTGTGGCAAAATGGACATGTGTCCCAGTCAATTTATTCTTAGGAACTTATAATGGCGATATCGAGCGGTAGGAATTAGTGATGCTTTCATTTTTCATTTTTTTTTTTTTTCTTGGTTTTTAAAAAGGCATATCTAGGAGCTGGTAAAGACTTGATGATGGCCCTTTTGGTGAGAATGACCTCCACTCAGGACGGATTGCGCCTTGGATGATGTTGATTTGGCTTGGCCTTTTTCAGAGGCATTCTGTGTGGCCAGATTTGAAGAAGTTAGCTCTTGCTCTCATAATTTCTATAGCAAATTTTGGAGGAAATTATTTTTTTTTGCCTTTATTTTTTCGATGTGAGCTGCGAAAACCACTAGTTTAATTTTTGATGGGATTTTGAGGATACATACATATACGTAATTGAAGGGAATTGCTGATTTTCTCATTATTATTATTATTATTATTATTATTATTATTATTATTATTATTATTATTATTATTATTATTATTATTATTATTATTATTATTATTATTATTATTTTCTTCATATATATATATATATATATATTGGTAACGGTTGTAGTTATGCTTATTTTATTTTAATTTCACTTTCTACTCAAATGGATATGCATATTTCTGTGTGTCTTTTTGTAAATGAATGAGGATAAATCATCGTAGGACCATTTAAATTACTTTTTCTATTGTTAATAACAACGAAATCCTTCAATAACTTACATGATGTGCTTACATTGGATTTTATATTTCACGGCACTGATGAAAACTTTACTGATAATTATGAGCTGATTGCTGGGCTGAGCCGTGTATTAATTTTTTTTTTTTTTTTTTACATTTTCGTTTCTACCTTTTACTATTGGTTGTTTAATTACGAGTGTAGACTGCTTGTTAGCGTTCCTTTACAATGGAGCAGCCTGAGCATGTGTTGTATCCGAGTGAGGAGATGATGGTGCGCTTAATAGAGGAGCAACTTTGGTGTGGCTACGAAGGCATTGAATCATCGGTTGGACTTCATTTGGATGACGAAAATGCCACGTATTTGCGTGAATCTTTGTTTCCCACTCTCATTCCGGCACTTCACGATTTAGTTAGGCGTGAACAGCGTCGAATATCAGAACCAGTGGCATTTCAAGAGCGATTCCAAGCAACAGGAAACACCCATCCGGTGACATGGCTAGCACAGTACCTTCTTCGTAACAATACACATCACAGCACTAATCTTCGCAATCATCCATATGTGTTGGTTAACAATGAGGTGCTTAGAAAGCAAAAGGAAACTATAAAAGTAAGGGACTTTCGGGATATTTAGTCTGTCTACAATAGATGTTTTTTTTTTAAACTGCACGACTGTGGACATACTTTGCTGGTTTTCAAAAGGAGGAGGTAAAAAAAAAAAAAAAAAAAGTGGAGAGAAGCAGTTGCTTTTGCGGAAAATGTGGTGTGTATGTACGCATTTGTCATATATTTTTGCGACGTAAATTCTGAGCAGTCAAATAAAAAAGAATACGTGTGAAAAAAACAAAAAACAACATGAATGCGTGAGGATCGATCTTTACACGTGATGCCAGCTTTTATTTTTACCAATGTATATGAAATTTTGACAGGAAGAAAAAAGACGGGCATTGCGTTTCAGTTTTGAAGGTTATTGTTTTTCACCTTTTCTTTATCCATTTTGCTTGGTAGTTGGAAAGGTCTTTATGGAGCTGGACTTGGATGCGGTATCACAGGTACTGGAGAGGTTTTTGGGCACGTCCTCTTCTCAACGGGGTTCTCTGCCAGCTTCAAAAGTGAAGGCAAGTAAACGCACACCCTCCCAGCCTCACGGTGGGCCTCACGGAGATTCTTTCCACAGGGACGATGAAAAACGGGAGCTAAAGGCGGGCACAGAGACGAATCAGGAAAATATTATTGAGAAGGATTGCGGGACACAAGAAATGTTGTTTTTGCCACAAGAGAAAAAACAAAGACAAAAACAACAGGAGCAACACCGCAAACACCATAAACCTTCCACGAATTTTATTATTTCCTCTAATCAAGTTCTCTGCAGGGTTGTTGAAGCAAGTGGTCTTGGTGCCTCTGCTGTTTTGCTTAGTACTGCCACCACTGGCAAAAGTCGAGAGAACAGAGTTTGGACGAGCAACCTCAACCAAAATCCACATCCTTTTGTTGTCTTGAATTCATTATCCAAGAACTATTTACGTAAGGAAATTCTTTCTCACGTGACGCCAACGACGAATTCTACAGCCACTCGTATCGAGCGTGTAAGGGATATTGCATTATCCATTGTATTTGACGTTGTCGTTGATGCCGCGGGAGAAGCAGAGTCACCGATTGAGCGCCTTGTCGTATCGTGCTCTAACCACCCACGCACAGGCTACGTTAGCGTCCTTCGTGTGAAGAAAATTGAAGGATTTTTCATTCGTGCGGTGATTCCAGGCTCTTTAATGGGACCGTTTATGAAATTGACATTGTTTCCCAGAGATGCAATTCGAGTAAAAGTTTTGCGTGTGAGAGCGATAGAATTGGCCTTTGCAGATAGTTGGACAGAGCGTCGTATTATTGAGGAACCCCTCAGTTTCTTGTCCGAAGAAGAAAACGAGGAAGAAGCGAGGCCTATGGATCCCATATCATTTCCACAGGAGGTACATGAGAGAGAAAAAGTGGGGGAAGATTATCCCGGTAGCGTTCCAACACCACAGTCAGTGAAGGACCTGGTGGAAATGGTGGAATCTTCGTTGGCATCTTCTACGGTTCCTATTTCTCCCGTTGAGACTATACTGGGAGATGGCGAAAGTGTTTTGGATGCATATGATTTGCAGAAACAGTTTGAACGCACGAAATCGGTGAAATTAGCTCCTGTATTGCAAGCGACAAAGGAAAAAGCGGGGGCAAGCGAAATGCAGCCTCAGAATGGGGCTCGAGGGGCATCCAACATGGCTCCAATTAAATCTTCTGATTTCAAAGCAATGGAGTCTCGTGTTGGCAGTGTAAAAGGAGGCAATGGAATACTCCCCGTGGCGAGTAATACTTTTCTGGCGCACGATTTGGGTCTTACACGTCGTAATAAAAATTCTGAAGAACGTCAAACAGCGCCCCATTTCGTTTCAATCGGCGAAGGTGACTGTACCGCATCGAAAGCACATTGTACTGAAACTGAAATTGGCAGGAAACATATGTCGAAGGCTTTGATTGCGTGGAGTATTAAGCGACGGCTTCTCCAGGACAAAAAGATCATGAGTTCCCTACAAGCGGAAAGGGATACTCCATATGATGTGGCTTCTTTTGATTTTGTCGGCCAGCAGGAGATACGAGGGACTCATAAAATCAAATTCGACAGCCAAAGCCATGGTGTCTGTGGATCACAGGAGTCTGTGCAGGCGCATTGCACGTGGGATGCAGTAATTCACCGGAGCCGTCAGGATGCACTGTGGGAATTAATGACAAATTCAAAAACGTTTATTGTGACAATTGCGCGTACATCCGATGAGGTTTTTGCCTCCCTTTCTCAGTCCTGTGCTTTACAGATGCTTTTCATATTGTTTTGTGAAGCCCAAGGTCCAGCATCTTCGTCAGTTGATTGCTTTAACCTCATGATAACAATTGCTCACGCCGAACGTCGACGCGGTCGTGAGACAGAACTTATGTTTCGAATGAAGGATGGGTTTGCCTGCTTGTTGCATCCGCACCGCGATTCGGATATGAAAAGGCAATGGTTAATGGTTTCTGTGCAGAATCACCCAGATTCTGTGAACGATTGGCTGTTAGAATCACTACATCTTTATGAAAAAAATGGAGGCTTACAGAAGTTTCAGGAACTACGGTCCGAGAATTCCATTACGCCATTTAACGCCACAGAGGGACGGATTCACTTGTGCGAAACAGCAGTGCTGCATTCTGTTGTTGATTTTGCATGTCTGTTTGAATTCTTGTTGCCTACACTGAGGGCTTGGCTGACCGTATGTGACCTCCGCTACTATGGTGATATACATCCTCTTTTGCACCCCTTTATCGATGAATGTGGTGTCATCCACCCCACGAATTGGTTTCAATGTGTCGTGCATGGGACAGTGCGGTCCGTGCTGTTGTCTTTGCCGAACGCGGAGTGTGGTGCAACAAATTGTGACGATACGCGTGGGATGCTGTCCACGGCGCGGAGAAGACTTGCATGTATAACGCTTCGTAGACATGTGTTTTTTTCGGCGGTTTGGCAGCCAAATCTTCACGCCGTGAAGGTTGTGCTATCAAATGAACATGTGCTTCATCACATAGAGTTGCTAGACGGTGTGTTGCTGGATCGCCGTGGCTTGGCGGTGACTGAATTTCTTTCGCCTGACTCGCTAAGAAAAATAGAACTTCTTGACGAGGACAGCACCCAGAATAGATGCAGATTGTCACGTGGCACATGTGCCACCGCTGGAGGTTCGGTGGCGGCCGCGGCGGGATTCTCTGGCAACACCGACACAACCAGTTCCCTAGCTTTTCAGGTTTTGAGTACCGCCCTTCAGCGATCGTGGGTGGTGGTGGGAATGGCGCTTTCTTTGAGGATATCGTTTGACGAAGATGCATTCATGGACACGGTGCTTCGCTGGGCGTATGCCTCACCCCGGACCATTGTTCTGTTCTACATGGACTACCCACCTGGACAGGAGCCATCAATTCATCTTTCCACGGGGTTTCTTGAGGCCTTTGCCCCCGTGACTGGACTGAAGAACGCAATAGAGGCTGTTTCCGCTAACCCATAGAAAAGAGCGAAAATGTAAAGCTAAGGGTCGTGGATGGAACACGGGCATCTTTTGGCAAAGATTTATCCATCCATCTGTGTGTTTTTGGGATTCACTTTTCTTCTTGACTTACAGCGTCTTCATCTGTACCAATATATATATATATATATATATATATATATGGGCGCTTTTTTTCTCTCTCTTTTTGTACATATAATATCTCTTTTTTGTTGTTTTTGTGATGCAGTGGCAATAGAAATTTTGATCTATCTCCTGCACTAGTGCATGCTGTGTCTTTTCTGGTGGTGGTGGTGGTGGTGGTGAGTGGTATGTCAATATGAGAAATGAACGGGAAGTTAAATAATTCACCCGTAAATTACATTCTTATGCCCATTGTTTTTTTTTTTTTTTTTTTTTTTTGTACTACTTGCTATTTTTTTCTTTTTGCCTTTTGTAAAGTGTGATTCCTCTATTTTTTTTTTCAATCAGATAAGCTATTCTTACAATAATAATAATAATAATAATAATAATAATAATAATAATAATACTAATAAAAGAGGCGACGGAAATAACGGCGAGTTAAAGGGGCTGAGCAGCGAAGGGTAGTAAAATTGCTGGCTCACGCAATAGGAGTTCCATCTATACACATAATTATAAGAGAGGGAGAAGAAGATTGAACCCCTTTGAGCTTGCTTAATTATTATTTACTGACGTCTTTCTTTTCATTGCTTCTACGTAACGTGGAGGAAGATGGACCGGGCACACATTCTACGCCTCCTCGAAAACTTGAGGTCCGCAGACAATACCTTGCGCAAATCGGCAGAGGCGGAGTATGAGTCAATTATTCAGGGAAACAGTGTGTGGATGATGTGCAATCTGTCGGAGCTATGTGCCGTCACGGACAGCGCACCAACCATGCAGATGGGTCTGGTTTTGCTGAAAAAGCTCTTCAGCAGCAAGCACAACTGTTTTGACGTCTCAGATGCACAGACGCAACAGGCCGTGAAAGGATTGATGTCGCAGGTGCTCGGGAAGGCGGCTTTTGGCCCACAGCGGGGTTTGGCCGCAGCATGCGTGAGCGCCCTCGTCGTCAAGATGCATGCACTAGGTCAGGAATGGGGGGAACTTTGGCAGAGCGTGTTTCAGATTCTTGAAAACGCGGAATCTGATCATCAGCTCAAGACTATTTGCTGCGAGATCATCGCCACGACTGGTCCTTCCATGGCGAGCTACTTTGAGTCCCATACCGGCAGGTTGGTGACTGGAATTAAAAATTGTCTGGCAGATCCTTCTGTAGAGGCAAGAAGGAGCGCTTTTGATGCCCTTGTCAATGTTGCCATGTGCAGATCCATACCAGATTTTGCCCAATTGGTTCCCTTGATGCTACAAGTTGTACAGGACTCTCTCAATGCATCCAACTGGGACGATGCGGAGCAGTTGACTGGAAAACTCGCCGATGGTGTCGCACATGCCCCTGGACTTTTTGCGGGTCACACATCAGCGGTTCTGCATGGATTGATGGAAGTGGCGTCAGCGCCGTCAGTCG
>NW_001849566.1:17606-20814 GCF_000209065.1 Trypanosoma cruzi
CAGAGTGATTCGCTTTTTTTATCTGAGGATATTGCTGTTGACCTGTGTGAGGTTATTCTCCAGTATAGGCGTACTCCAAATGATGTATACAAGCGCATCATCCTTGCAGCACTTGAGTTTGGTGAAGTTCAAATCAACGGTGATGTCCTTCGCGCGGCGGCTGGCAACCGTGAACTTATTGAAATGTTGTTGCGCTCAGGGAGAGTAAATGTCGATGATCGTGATGTGCAGGAGGTCATTCAGGATGAGATCAATTCTGTGTTGCTGGCCGATGAATTGCAGCGGGGTCGTATTTATTCAGACAGAATTGGGTACTTGACGTTGTTGTGCCGCGTCCCTAGCGCAACACTTACGAAGGAGCAAGCGCGGCAGTGCCGTCAGGGTGGCTTTGAATTTGCAAAGTTGCTTTACGAGAATCCACACGTCTTGCGAAATATTTTACCACCCAGTTGGATTTTGGCGCGTATATTAGATTTATGCTTTTTTTTGGGCATGCTCATTACGTGGTTGGGGTTGGCTGCAATTGTATTGAATCTTGTATCTGTCGCCTGGCTTGCCTCCATTTGGTTTGGCAGCAGCTATTCCTCTTTTGGGTACTGGACAATTCTCTGCTATGTTGCAGGATATGTGGGGAGCATTGTTGTGGTGATGATCTCCGAGGAAGGGAGAATCCGCGACTACGATGATCGCCTCTGGGATTATCCAGATAACTCCTTGAAGGTTGTCCCTTGCATCCCAATTTTTGAGATTGCCCTCATGTATGTGACATTACGTTATGAACTGCGGCGAGACAAGACAAAATACTTGGTAATACGACATGACTTGTACAATGGTTTTTCAAATTTATTGATTATCAATACTTTTTTATTTGCCACACCGCAATTGCTTCTTCAGTATTATCTTAGCACGTTGTATGACCCAATGACTAAAGAGCTTACCGCCTATAAACTCCTCTTGACTGTAAACTACACATTGTATGGGATGTCCATGAGTCTCTTCATGTGTAATGTCTTTTTTCAGTACTCATGCAATAGTTTTGGGTTTGCCGTGATGGCTGTGAAACAAGCAATTATGCTCCCTATCAACATCACCACTCGCGTTCTTATCATCACAGCGATTTTTTACCTGGAGTGTAATATTATTGGCTCTGTGATGTCACTCACTGAACTTGATGCGTGCTCGCGAGGAACAATTTTTTTCACTAGCATTGCAGTGGCACTGACCGTGCTAGAGACTATCGGATTGGTCATATTGATTACTTTTGAGCTGACGAGGCACATTTGGGCTGTATGCGTGCCTCTTATTTTGCTGCCAGTGATACTTAGCATATATGGGTCTGTTGGGATTGGTAGAAAAGATGCGGAAGTTTGCAGGCTGTTGGCCCTTTCCACTTCCATTAACCCTCCTTTTGTTTATGTGGCGTTTGTGTTCCTCTGCGCCACATTTTTTGCCTGGTCGGGTTTTGCGCTTTACGGCAAGCTGACTGGCAAGCATTTGTACCTGCGCTTGGACTCCCATTTCTATTGGTCATGGAGACGATAACTGGCGGCATGGACTCACATCTTTTTCTCAAGAGAAGAAATGGGATGTGGGCATGCATTTATTTTGCGGCTGTATGCTTGTTCTTTTTTTTTTTTTTTTTTTTCAAACCAAACCAAAGCAATTCAAGGCGTCTTTTCTTTGAAGTTCATATTGCGGTTGTGTGCACTTTACAAATATACATACGACTTTTTTTTTTTTTTGCTTGCGGTGTTATTTCCAGTTTCATTTTTCTTTTTTTTTTTCTTTTTTTCTTTTTTCTATGTCAGCCTCATACTCTGGCTGGGCCAGCGTGTGCGATATCACTTTGCACCATCCGGAGTGCGGGAGAGGATGGAAGGAAACTTCCTTCGGCCTGCAACAGGGATGCAACAGGCAAAAACAGTAGAGGATGAAACCAACCAACCGTTGTCGAAGGGTGTGGAATTGATGACTTACGACTCTTATGACTTTGGCATGCTTGCCATCGATGTTGTTCTTGGGGATGGAACACGATGTATGCTGGATTTTTCTGAGAGCCTTTACCTTGGTCGCCTGCTGTCAATGAGACCTCCCGTGGTCTTTTCATTTGGCTCAGCGACGGCAATGCGGGAACTAGAGAAAATTGTCGCGCTTCTCCATGGCACTCGACACACGGGGTCAAGTTATGCCACAGATGAATGCGACAGTGGATTAAAAAACGCAACGATGAGGAGCCATGGGATGGCCGACGCGGCAGCTGGCATGGGGATGTCAGCCTCTGCCGCACCTCCTGTAGAGCTATCAGCCAGTGACAGGATTGCTGTTGTGCGTGCCCACGTACGTCAGATGTCGGAAAATCGGAGGCTTTTTATGGATGTGCTTGAGCTTGCGACACGACTGGAGATGGAAGAGACATTTCCACTTCTTTGTGAAGAATTTAGTTTTATTTTTGAGAATGAGGTGCGAGGTAAATTCACCAAAAGCCTTTTTTTGTTACAAGAGCTGGGAGGTTCTGGGCAGATGGCAATCAAGACATTTCGGAAGATTGTCATGCGGGCGTTTGCACTGGATGGTGGTGTTTCTCCAGTTCCGGCCACACGGGATGAACAACGTCAACCGAGGCCCTCCAATTGCGATGAGGTGGCTCATCATTGGTTGAAGCAGTTGAGGGAAGACCATTACTTTTTTCCCGGGGGGCAGCTGATAGGCGACCTGACACAGTCTGTAGACCCGGAGGCTTCTGTGTGGCGTGATGAGACACCTTTTGGAGATGAATTTACCCCCAGCTTTCAGCGATATCCGTTTCATAGTCCGGTGTGGGAGCCGGGGGATACAGCAAAGACGTGTCCTGTCTGCGGCATGATCTTTGCATCATGGTCAACGTTATCACTCAATACGGTTCGACCGAGTCATTGTCGATGCTGTGGCAGGCGCATCTGTGCACGATGCACCTCATGGCAGCTGGATAAGTCTATAGCAAAGCTGAACAAGCCTGGAGTGCCGGAGGAGGGTCAGCTTCGACGTGCCTGTAAAGAATGCTTTGACAAGGCGGAAAAGCTGAATAAGCATGCGTTTTTGTGTGAGATATTTGTCCTTGCGGGCCTAACTTTGACAGAAATAGCTCTCCTACGTTCTATTAATCCACATTGGAAAGGAGCATCAGAGCTGTGCCTTAGCGACTATAGATCTTCGCTCTACCACACGCCTC
>NW_001849566.1:20914-40662 GCF_000209065.1 Trypanosoma cruzi
CACTGTTGTGCTTGCGGAGGTGGGCTGCGGGCGAAAAACTTTGGATCAACTGACGTTGTTTCTTCGCAGCGGTGGGGCGTGTGGTGCCAAGACGTATCCACCAAGGGGTTTGCTTTCTAGCATTCTACGAGACATGACACCGCCAGCAGCGTTGGTGCATCTTGTAGGAATTCCGGATCCTTCACAGGCGCCTCGCAGCACGATGCGTCTTCTTCGATTTATGTCCGCGATGTTTCGTGCGTCTTCAGAAAAACCGGCGGAAGCCCCTCTTCTGACACGCGACGCGCCACAGCAGCGAAAACCGCAACGGGGTGATACCACCAGCGTTTCAATGTTGTGCCGCTCTGATCTTCAGGAATCGGAGGCGACGCCCGAGGCTGCAGACCCTGCTTCTCCCCGGAAACCGCATCGTGCCTACCCTTGGGCGGGGGAGTTGTTTGTGGACCCCTCACAGTGTGCGCACCTGCTGCCGACTCGAGAATCCGCCACCAACATGCCCACATGGGACTGGGGCACCGCTCGTCCGGAGCAGCCGTTTCGGGATACTGTCAGGTCAAACTTGCCGCGCGCCCCAACAACCCCTCTGGATGGTGCTCTCAGCGAGGGTTCAGTGCCGCGGGCGTCACGAGAACAGGCGCTTGTGAATAGGACGACAACTCTGGACCGCACAAATCGTGAACTCTCAGAGGCGTTATCGGCGGCCAAGGCAGAAATTAAACATTTGCAAGGGTTGCAACAGACCTCTCAAGAGGCTTTACGAAAGAAACAGGACGCAATCCTTTCTTTGACAGCATCTAGCGAAAAGACGATGAAAGAGAACGCAGATTACGCGAAATTAGTTCCAAGGCTTCTCCGCAAGGTAAAAGGACTCGAGCAGGAGCGGGACAAGTTGCAGCAAACTTCAAAGGAGTGGGAGAGCCAGACCAGCGAAATGCAGGGAATTAACCGGCGGTTGCGGGCCGAGCTGCAAAAGTTACAAAAAGAAATGAAATGTATGGCCAAGAAGGAAACGCAGCGGCTTAGAGAACACGCCCTGATTCGTATTGGGACGGGTAAAGGGGCGAAAAGGATTGCCCGAAGGGTCGGCGGGCTCACTTCCCCGAAGCGTGTTCACAGTGTGCCGGCATCGCCGGTTTCAGACGCAAGCAGGCAATCCAGAAGCAGTGGGGTGGCAAAAAAAGGAGAAAGTGGCTCAACACTTTTTGGTGCGATTGAGGAGTTGCGACAGCGTAATACAGCGCTGGAGGCCGAGATAGAAAAGCTTCGAAGGAGACGACCCGTCGCGGATGATCATGTAGAGGACGATGCAAAGGGAGTAACGGTTGCGCGTGGCGAGCAGGGGGCGTTGTGTAGCAACTGCGAGACGATGCGGAGACATATTCTTCGACTCACCGAAGAACTCGATCGCAGCTACAAGGAGAACAAGAAGTTACGTTCTCTAGTAGCGGTTCCACCCGTTGTATCGTCGCACACGCCAGCAACAGTGCGGGATGACTTCGTGTCAGTGGTTGCTGCCTCCCTGATGACCGGCTGCGAGTCGATGTGTGCGCAGTTGAAGCACACTGAGGCGGAGTTCCGCCGCAAAGAAGAACAAGGCGCAAAAACTCTTTTTTCTGGCAGCGTTTTCCGCGAGCACATGGAGGCCGTGGCGGCGCTGGAGACAGCAGTGCGGGACATTAGTGGTCGCCGATATCGTGGGGCAGAGTGCTACGAATCCATTGTGCCGGCGAGCGCCACTGCCGCAGATGCAGAGCACCTATCAAGTCTGTTGTCATTTGAGTTGGAGCGTGGGACCCATTTGCGTGCGTTTGTACCAACCTTCGCTCAACTTTCTGTGGCGACGGAACACCTTAAAATGCGTGTGTTTCCTTCCGAGAGTTGAGCTGCTAAACCTTTTTATTGCGGGTTTGTCATCTTAACGCTCTTTTTGGAATGTATGGTGACTTTGCTGGAAGCGTGTCTCTGTGTATGCGACGTGAATGCTACCAAAGGCATTGATTCCCAACTGTGCCAACTTCTGCCGTTTTTTTTTTCCTTGTCTTCTTTATGCAACTGCTGCCGCATTTGCTCCTTGTTTTTTCTTTGGCGTAGATTTTGTGCTTCATTGGCGCTGTCTCCATGATGACTATTCAATGCGAAACAAGGCTATTTGTGCGTGTGTGTACGTAAGATTTTATTGTTTTTTTCTTTTACTGGAAGCATATACATACATACATATATGTTGTATCTGTTTTATGTGTGGATGTTCTTTTTTACTTTTTTATTTTTTATTTTTTATTTTTTTTTTGGGATTTGTTTTGTTTTCTTTCTTTTTTTTTAACTTTTGGAGTGCCACTCTTTTTTTTTTGCCCCTGCGTGCCTGGGATATATATATATATATATTTTATATACATTGCACGGCGCCGACCATGTGGAGTGTTGTGGGGGCAAAGCAGAAGCCCTCTAGACGACGCAGAGAAAAATCTGCCGCAAAAAGAAAACAGACGGATGCCATCTTCACGCTGGCCCCAACTGTTTCTTCTCGTATGATTTCGGCGCTGGTGCGCGACCTCCGTCGAACGTCTGAGGCGTTGCGAGGACTGACTTTTGTTTGTCGTGACATTTTGTCGCCGGTGCGGCGGTTCTTAGAGACGCGTGTGGACGTTTTAACACGCGTCCATCTCATAGCACTTGGCATCGGACCGTTTTCGCGGCAGGAGTCACGTTCAGGCTTTCTGCAAATGGCTTTTCTGTTAGCATTGAAGAAGGAGTGCGAGAATGTCATAAAAAAACAGTCAAAGTCCCTCGCACCTGCTGCTGTGAGGGCTCAAGTTGACACTTTTCCGGGCGCCGGGGCGACGTGCCTGTCGTGTGGGGGATCGCCTGGTCTTTTCACGAGCTTTTTTGATCCCGTGGCTGGGGAGCTTTATGCCTGCTGCTGCGAAAAGTTAGGGGTGATAATGGAAAAGGAAAATCGCTACGGCGCATATACACCCAACGACTTAAACGCCCTGCTCATTGCGTACCTGCCGCACTGTCCGTGGGCACTGCTTCGTAATCTTTTTGTTTCCAATCTTTTGCCATGCCGGGAATTCGCTGGTGCTGGCCACGTGGGGCAGCTGGGGTCTGTGCTGGTGGTTGGAAACGATCTCCGCGGAATGGCATGTCGGGAGAACGACTTTATGGAGGCGCTTATTCCGTTTTTGCGTTTTGACACGGTGCGGGTAGAGCAAAAAAAAGGCAACCCGCGAGGTGTTGACAGGGTGGAGGATGTGGACAACTCTATCCCCAGTGGGCTGAGAGGGATTAGTCGGAATGATATTGCGTGCGCTTTTTCCGATACCGCCGTTATGCAAAAAAACACGGAGCGGGAGGCGGAGTTTTTAGAAGCGCTACCGCGGCTGCGTTTACCACCTCTTGTGCGAGATGGCCCTGATCTGCTGTAGTGCATTTGTAAATTCTCTTGAGGGTTGGATGCTGCCTAGAGGAGAGGGGGGAGAATGTGCGGTTTTCTTTTTCTGGCTGGCATGCTACACGAGTTGCACACGTCATTGTTTTACTTCTGTGCATCAGCGAGAGTTTAATATAAAGAAATAAGAACAAAAAGAATATTATGGACAGACGATGAATCGAGCCACACACACACACATGCATACATGCATACATAAACACAAATATATTCATTCTTTTTCTTTTTGAGGCTCCATGTTCTTTATGCGTGCAGCGTGTGAATTTTTTTCTTCTTGAAGCGCCTTTTTTTAAATTTGTTATGGGATTTGAAATGATTTTTGCTTTACTTGTGCGTTTCTTGCGTGTGTGTAACGTAGTTTACAATGGTGATTACTCCAGACTACTTTCACTGTATCACCGATCCACGGTTTCGCAGGAGCGTCTACGAGCCGGAGGCAGACACGTTTCTGTTACTGGAGACGCTTGACGGGGACGCGGATGTGCTTCGCTCCATGCAACCGCGTCGCTGTTTGGAGATTGGCTGTGGGTCGGGGACCGTTATCACTCACCTGCAACTTGTCTTGTCTGGCATTTCTGGGAACACAAATAACACGAAAGAGGTGCGGCATGTGAGCGGTAGGACGTGGCAATCCGAGTTTCACGCAGTTGACATAAATCCCGTGGCATTGGAAGCGACTGGTGTTACGTGGAGCAACACACTACGTCGTTTGTGGGGTGATGAGGCTCCTCATCTGCACCTCCACCATGGGGACTTGTTTGGTCCTTTCCAGCATGAAGGTCCTGAGGGCCCGCAGGAAGCGGGGGCTGGGGAATTTGATTTGATTCTCTTCAACCCACCGTACGTTCCAACCACCATGGACGAGTTGGAGGGTGCAAGGAAACAGGGGGACTTCATTACGGCAGCGTGGTGTGGGGGCCCACGCGGACGGGTATTGGTGGATCGATTTATTCTTTGCCTTCCCCGCTTCCTCTCTGCCCGCGGCGTATGCTACATTGTTGCGATTGCTCAGAATGACGTTCCCGAGTTGATGGAGAAGATTCGTAATGTCTTCAAGGAGACGGGACAAGACGATGTCAGGGTTCCTGTGGATGTCATGGTTGTGTCAGAACGATACACCGGGGAGTATTTGAAGGTGATTCGTGTGCGTCGCGGGCCGCGGGGCGACCCTCACGGCTCCTGAAGACGGAACACACGGCGCTGTTTTTTTTTTTTTTCCTTTTTTTTTTGAGTGCCATAAGAAGAAAACGTTGTATTTTCTTTTTTTCCCACTTTTCTGATGGACCGCGTTTAAAAGGCGAAAAAATGAAAGAAATTTGAAAGATGCTCTTTTTTTTTTTTTTTTTGTACTCAGCGTACATGTGTTGAAATGGGTAAGAGAGAAAAAGAAATGGGGCGTTGATGAAAGGACGCCTTGTAAAAAGATGTTAGCATGAAGCATGTGGTATGTTTTGCGGCATCCTTTTTTACTTTTGTCACTGTTTTTTTTTTTTTTTTTTGCTTTTTGGAAATGCTACGGTAGGGATGGAGGAAGTGGCGGCCCCAGAGGCGCCCCCCAAGCTTGTGCGCGGTGTGGCCATCCGCATCCCACGGCCGACTTTAAGTGGAGCGTTTTTGCGGATTGCCAACAATTTCTTTCCCTTGCAGCCAAACGCCCGTCATCTGAAGCGCATTCGCAAGGCTCCAAGGGCCGAGGCGTTGTTGTCTTCTAATGAATATTCATGCACCCCGAGTGATTGTGTCTCAAGATGCGATAACGGGGCTAAAGAAGCCGGTACATTGGCAACGACAGCTGAAGTTTCACTGGAATTGCTGCTTGGTGTTGGCTGCTCCATCGATGTGGATCGACTAAAGGAGTTTGAAGAATTGTCGGGAAATGCGGCCCCTCTAACCATCATCACGGTGTTGGTGCCAGACAGGGCTCCACGCACATCCGTTGTGGAGTGGAAGAAGTGGTGCGCATTGTGGCCCTTTGCTGTTCCCAAGCCACGCCCAGCCTCCCCGCTGTCGCTGGACGAAATGAAGAAAATAAAAAGTGTTTTTAATGAGGCTGTTATGCCGCTCGCAAAGGAGGGCCACAATAAGGGGACACTTGGAATAGCGGCTTTGTTGGTGGACTCTTCACAGGATTGGCGTGTGCTCACCAAGAGCGATGGGGCGGATTTAATGCAAAGATCAAACGCGGCAGCGTGTTTTGGGTACGTGCCTGCTGTGGAGAGTTCTGAGAACCAAATTGTACTGGACCATCCTGTAACTGAAGTTCTAAAAAAACTTGCTCGTGTGCAGCAAGCACAGCGATGGACGAAGGACAATGTGCCTTATTTGGCCAACGAGATTGATCTGTTTGTTAGTCACGAGCCGTGTGTCATGTGTTCTATGGCGCTTGTACACAGCCGCGTGAGGCGTGTGTTTTACTGCTTTGCAAACCCCACACACGGTGGGTTGGGTTCTGTCTTTTCGATTCATACCATCCCTTTACTCAACCACCATTTTCGAGTTTTCCGCTGCAGTGCGAGTTGGTTGTGTGACGAGAGTAACTCCCCGCCGGACTCTTCTGCCGCTCCATGTGGTAGTTCTTCGGAGTTCCTCCGCGAACCGTGAAGTCTCTCGACGTGACATGTGCACCCTCCCCAATGTTGCAGTAGTATTGCTGCGGGAGGAGGAGGGAAGAGAGGCGGAACGGTCGTATAGCGGCAACATTCATCATAATAATAATAACAACCGTGTAAATCTTTTTGGGAATTGGCAGTCAAAATCATTAATTTACGTTTTTTTTTTTTTTCCCGACGGAGGTTGACTTTTTTTTCCCCCTTTTTTTTCCTTTTTTTTGTTTTTGTTTTCTTTCCTTGCGGGGTGTATTTCATTACACTTCTATTACTCTTATTCCCGCTCTTGCTGTGGAGAGGATGTGGCGCAGCGGGAAGGCGGTAGGAAAAAACAACAACAAAAACGAGAAACACACGTCAACCACCACCACCACCACAGTATATATATATAAATAAGGGAACGAAAGGTACGTGTGCGGACAACAACAAAATAATAATTGAAATGAGACTCTTGCGTCTCTCCACAAAAGTTGGAATGGAGAGCAATAATGCGGCGTTGCGTGCGCATCTTTTGTCGCTCCGTGGCACGGAGCCTGTGGGGGACCCCAAGAACCCACTTCATGTGCAACTTCAAATACACGATGGCCACCGCAACACACTGCTGAGTCACACGAAGGAACTGTATGTAACCGCCCTACAACATCACCCGGAGACGTTTGTGAATGTAATTCCTCTTTTGCCCTTATCTGATGATGAATCTTCTCCCTCAAATGATGGGGGTGCCAGTAACGACTCAATAACCCTGTTTAATGCGGCGTCAATGACGGCGGACCGTGGGTTTACTCCGTTGTTTTCTCACGTGGCTCTTGGAGGAACCTTCGATCGCCTCCACGCTGGTCACAAGCTGCTGCTTACAACAGCGTTATTTTATGCTTCAAAGTCTCTGCGCATTGGCGTCACTTTGGAGTCGATGCTGAAGAAAAAGACATATGGATCATATATTGAGCCATTTGAGACTCGCTGTAAATTGGTATCTGAGTTTCTGTACTCTGTGCGAAGGGATATTGATGTGACGGTTGTGGGAATCACGGAGCCGAGTGGTGGTACAAATCGCGATGCGGAAATTGAGGCATTGGTGGTGTCTCCTGAGACTGCGGGTGTTCTCGCGTCTATCAATGATGAGCGGGCATCCTACGGGCTAAAACCACTAGAGTGCATCCAAATACCTTACGTAAGTGCAGAGGGAGATGGCCGTGTCAGCTCTACGGAGCTGCGCAGGCGGTTGCATGAGAACGCGAGCGGAGCTAATTGACGTCTTTGGATTCACGGGCATCGCATGAAAAGAAAGTGGGCCTACGGGGGTGGAAGCCAGTGGAACTCCTGTGACACTTCGATCTGGGTCTTTTTTTCCCGCAGCGCTCTTATGTTTATCTGTTTATTTATGTATTTATTTTTACTTTTAGCAAGTAATTACAACAGTGTAAAATGTGGGCTCAGATGATGAGCTGCTCTTCGCTCTGCAGTTTGTGGTGGCCGCATTTTAACATCATATGGTTTGCAGCGTACTTTCTCTTGTTTTCAGCGAACTTGAACATTCTCGTCCCACTGCTGGCAGGGGCGATGGCCACCTTCAACAACAGCAACGGCAGGGCCTCAGAGGGGCATTGGATTTTTTCCTCCGCATTAATTCTTGTCTTCCCAGGCCTTGTGGGCCGCGGCGCGTTCTAATGGCCGCAGTTATTTTTGCTCACTACTTGACTTTCTTCATGCGTCACAAGAAATCCTAAATTGCTCGAAGGCAAACTTACGATACCGCTGTGGAAACTGACTTTTTGAAATGACAGTGCTGGGGAGGAAACAACCGGATCGCATTGCCACGGTGAGTTTTGTCCAATTGCTAAAACCCCATCTTTCTTAGCAAATGAACGTCGTCGCTTCGTGAAGCTGCCCAAAGAGGTTGCGCGGATCGCTGTTCTTGCCGTCCTGCTGGCCATTTTGCGGGCTGTGGGCCGAGCTGGGGTTGCGGATGCTTTGAACGCAGCTCCCAATGCACCTCACTTTTGAGGAAGTTGTGTCTCTTCCTCCTTTTCTGAGGATGAAGAATCTTGATCAAGCTTTCTTTAAGGCTTTTCAGCGTTAATTAATTCTTTTTTTTTTTTCGTGTGTGTGTGTGTGGTGCGTCGTATTCTTTTGTGTTGTTTTTTATCACTTTATTCTGTTTTGTTGCTTTTGTTTCTTTATTTCGGGAAATGTGTGTGCTGAATGAATTTGTGAGCGAAGTAGTGACATGGGCATATGGGCGTTTTTTATTTTCTTTTGTTGGCGTGAGGAAGCGAAAGGATGATGGCGCTGAGATGGTCTGCAGGGTGTTTGTTCGGTATATATATATATATCTGTCACCCCCGCTGCTTAGTTATGCGCTGGCAGTGGCCGGGGGTGGGTTGCCTCTGAGCGTCTTTGTGCATTTTTTTTTCTTTTTTGATTACTTCTGTAGTTTGTGGGTTGCCTGTGGCGATGAATTTTTCAACTGTTGTGGGGGCGGATGGGGTGCCGCAGGAGGCGTTGCTTGTGCGGGAGCGGTCGTTGCTGCAAGAGGCGGAGGCGTGGGTTATCAGTCTTCGCGCCCGTCTGGGGGCGTTGGAGTCGCGTGCCTCGGATTACGGTGTTGACCCGCCGCATTCAGCGGGTTCATATTCCGCGGGAAATGTGCGCCTGACGAACGGGGGGGCAGCGGCGTGCGGTGTGTCGCCCCCATCGCCGGTCATTTTTCGGGAGGTGGAGGAGCCTCGGCAACCGCACGCAACGTTGCAGCAGCAGCAGGCGCGTGCATCCCCGGATGCCGCCGCGATGGGCGAATGCCGCCTTTCCGGCTCTGACGAGGATGAAGAGTTGTGCGCCGCCAAAGGCGAAAACGCCGCACTTCTTGCCGCCGTTGAGGAGTGTCAGCTGCGTCTCAGTGAATGGCGGCAACGTCGACGGGAACAACAACGACAAACTCCAGGGCTGAAAACGACGTCGAGGGGGGACGATGGCGACTGTGTTGGCGGCGCTCTCTCACTGCTTGCTCGCTGTAGTTTTGCGGAGGCAAAAAGAAATCGCCTGCACCGCGAAGTACAGGAGTTGTCGACAGCTTGCGAAAACGAGCGTGCCTTTCATGCGTCTATTGCAGATGAATTGCATCATGTCTCTGCTTGGGCGGAGCGGGTTCACCGCAAACGTCTTCTGCTGATGACGGAGAGGGCAGTGACAATGGATCTGGCGCGGGAGGAGCACGTAAACGCCAGCATAACAGCCACACTGCAGGCGGTGCTGTCGAAACACAGCAGCAGAAATGGCACTTTATGAGTTATTTTGGCGTTTTCCTAGTGGCTGATTGATGAATGCTTTGTATGCTACCAGTTATGGTACAGGAGTATCGACCTTATCGCTTTGGGGTGTCTTTGGCCAAGTATATTATTTATTTATTGGTTTTATTGCGTTGACTTGCCTCTGAATTATTTTATTTCCTTCTTCCCAATACTTGTTTTTCTGTGGCGACTTCTGCTTGTCTTCAAAGAACATATGAAGTGTTTTTATATGTGTGTAAATATGTGTCTTGCGTTTCTTTTTTTGTTTGACTGAGAGCTGGCTAGGAAGCTAATTAACATACATTTGACTGATCAGCAGGTGAGGGGTGGGTCTGCAGAAGTAAAGGAGGGGGGTGTAGAACCAAAAAGATGAGTATGCGCATGTCCCCTGGGAAAATATATGCGGGTGGCGCGGCGATTATCATTGGACTAACGTTGTGGAATCGTAACTCGTCACGTCACCTTCGCGTTATTGTAGACGACATCAGAGAGGCGAAGATGCAGGAGGCGGAGCGTTTAAAAAAAGGTGAGAAATCATGAGCAATGGTGTGTGTGTGTGTGTTCATGGCGTGCTGGACCGTTGGCCGTTGCGGATATCATCGCTTGCCCTCCCCTTTTTTTTTCCTTTTTTTTTTTTTTCTCTTTCCGTGCTTTCTTTCCTTCGTACTGTTTTACTTTTCCCCCGTCGTCTTTTTTTTTTCCTTGTTGTTGTTTCTTCTTGTGATGTTTCGTTTTCCTCCTTCTTTTTTTTTTTTTCTTTTTATCCCGTCCCTGTTGTCACTCAATCACTTGCCACGTTGGGCGAGAAGCAGGGGAAGTCGGTTTCCGACTGCGTGGAGGGAGGGGATGGCGCATTTATTCTCTTCACATGACCGCCATGCCAACCACCACCTCACGCTGTGGGGCGAGGATGCGCAGAGTGCGCTGGACGAGACGGCCCTCAATGAGGCCTTTATGTACAGGCTGCGCAGGATGGAGGCGGCGTCGCGACTCACAGACGAAATGATGGCACAAGTGCGGGCTATCGTTGACACCGAAGAAAACCCGTCGTATACGAGGACGACGGAGGAAATAGCACCGTCCGCCAACGACGCATTGCGGAAACCACCAAAAGGAGGCGCCGACGCAAAACTGGACGCGGGTCGGACGATGGTGTTGGACGGGGTCACAATGCCACATTCGCCCGAAGTTGTCCTTCAGGATGAGATCAACCGGAAGGTACAAAAAATACAGGAGATGAGAATAGAACAGCAGAGTGCCGCGGAGTCACAGGTCAAACCGACATTTCAGTTGGTTGAGACCTCAATGGAGTTGCCTGCTCCGCCGGAATTGTTTACCTCCACTTCGCTTGCTTTTGCGTTGGAGGCTCTTGCCACGAGTGTTTCCAAAATTATTACCGCGACGGACAAAATTTTAGTACATCTTGCCTTGTTGAGCAGGAATAACTCACCGTCTGTATTCAAGGAGATGAATGTATTTCTACTTTACTCAAAACATGCATGGCGCTGCTACACATCAGTGTTGCAGCACCTGAAGCAACATGAGGTGTGTGCGAAGGCCTTGCAGGATGCCACTTTCCAAGAGCTGAGTAGCATGCGAGAGCAATTCCTGGTTCGTAAAGAGATGTTGACGGCACAGGAGCAAAAGCTAAAAGTTTCGGAGGAGCATCTTAGGGCAATGCGACTCCGGTTAAACAACCTTGATGCACAGTGTCGCATGTGGTCAGGGGTGCTGCTTAATATTCCAACGCCGCCGCTTCTCGTGCCATCGCCGACCGCATCGAGGCGCATTTCCGTTACGCGTGAACGTGAATCTCCTTCGCTTATTCGATCTCTTACAAACGGGTCTCCGAGTTTTGCCCCACGTGTGAGTACCGTTGGTAATTTTCCCGCGCAGCGAAAATCGAGTGTCCGTGTTTATACTCCCTTAGTGCTGCAGAATATTGAATCCTTAAGTTCCGTTTCCTCGACTGAAGAGGAATTGGAAAGTCATTTGGACAACATGGAAGTCAAGGTTGCTCGATTTTGGAGCAATCCTTATGTTATGAAGGCACAGCAATGCGCGGGGCGGATTTGGCGACAGCGACATCAGGCTCAGCGGGAACGGACACCGACCTTAATCGAGGTCATGGGTCTTCCCACGCCTTCGCGGAAGGAATCGATACACCACCTTGGGTCATCGCTGCTTATTGCAAGTGACTTGAACCGTCTGTCGGTGCATGGTAGTCTATACAAGGGAGGACACACCGCTGAAGGTGTGGACAAAGCAACGGCAGAGGCTCGTCTCATGTCTTTGCTGCGAAGTCTTTTAAGACTGGCGTCAAGCGTGACCGGCCAGACTGAGGCTACTGCGTCCTCGTCGACCGCAAAGCCTGAAGAAGGCGATGATTCAATGGAGCTGAGGATGGAAAACGGAGGTGCGCCGAAGGTGACGAACTCCATCGAGGACGCTGGTGCTTTGGCGGCCCAAAGCGTGGTCGTCGACGCTGCGGGTGCCATGTCAGAGAGCGTCAGGAACCTTTTAAAGTTTCTCGAAGAATCCACCGTAACGACGATGTGAGGCGTTTTTTCATGTAAATCGAGTAGGTCCTTCCTGTATGTACAAACGTGCGACGTTTATACATGACAAGTAAAGTGCATATATATATATATATTTGTGTGTGGCCCTTTTATTCTTTTCAGGTCCTCTTGTATTTATTTATTTATTTATTTATTTATTTATTTATTTGTGCCTTTTTGAAGGGAGGATATCAACCTAAAGCTCAGACAAATAAATCAATAGAAAAACCAAACAAAAAGCGGAAATAAGAGAACTGAAAAGCGAAAAAAAAAAGGAAAGAAAAAAAGGAGGGAAAAACTTGTAGGGAGGAAAGAAGTGAGGGTGGTAAAAGGGGAGAAAAAGGTCCATATCGCTCCTTCATCATGTCTCAGCATCACTATGTATTCAAGTACATCATCATTGGTGATAGTGGTGTGGGGAAGAGCTGCCTTCTGCTGCAGTTTACAGACAAGCGCTTTGAGCCGCTGCATGATCTGACAATTGGTGTAGAGTTTGGGGCTCGTGTGGTGACGATTCAGCAGAAAAACGTGAAGCTGCAGATTTGGGATACGGCGGGGCAGGAGAGTTTCCGCAGCATCACTCGGAGCTACTACCGTGGTGCCTGTGGTGCGCTTCTTGTGTACGACGTCACACGTCGCGAGACATTCACACACCTTCAGACGTGGCTGGAGGACGCGAAAGCGAACGCCAATACCGCCATTGTTATCATGTTAATTGGGAACAAATGTGACTTAGAGGCCAAGCGGCAGGTGTCGCGGGAGGAGGGAGAGAGCTTCGCCAAGAAGAACAACTTGGTGTTTATGGAGACAAGCGCCAAGACGGCGCAAAATGTGGATGACGCCTTTATGAAGACCGCCATGATGATTTACGAGAATGTGCAGAGCGGTGTTGTGGACCTATCCGTGGTGTCGGGTAAGCCTTTGCCTGCGGCTGCAGCCGTCAGTCCTGCGGCGCGAGGAGGCAGCTCCAACCAATGCCCTTGCTGATAGTTTTATTCATTCCGTGACGGACTAATTTTTCAAAATGCGCCGTTTTTCCTCCTCACGTAAGAGACATGTGCACACGTGAAGTGTTTGTGTCCGGCTCCGCACTGCTCACGCGTGGGGGAGGAGGGACTGCAAGAAGGGTGCAGCTGGGTGCTGGGAGGTAGAGGGAAGGCAGACAAACAATACGCAGTCGTACATATGCGCCCATGTAAGAAGATGGCTGTTGAGCGTGCGGCCAAATGAAAGAGCGGAGGAGAAACGAAAAAAAAAAAAAAAACAAGAAGAAAAATTAAAGGGGAGAAAAAAAATAGGGCTGAACACATTCAAGTAGTATCAAAGCAGATGAAAGGAAAAGAGAAGGAAAAACGCAAAGCAGAGGAAAAAAAAAAAAAAAAAAAAAAGAGTTAAACGAGACATTTTTGTTTTAAAAAAGAAAAGGAAAAAGAAAAGGAAAAAGGTGCAGTTTAGTAGAGACGAACATTTTGTGTCTATGCTTGCAAAATGGCGAAATGCTTTTTCATATTTGTTCATGTAGCAACTTCATTCCTTTTGTGCGTGTTTGGATCCAATGAAGGCGACATTATAGCGCATGAATATAAATATATATATATTTATTTGTATATACAGAAAATGTAGAGAAGGTGCTGACTGCTATCGTCTTCTTTTGCGTGTGTATGTGTGTATTTGTGCTTGTTTACATTTGGCATGCGTGTGTTTTTTTTTGTTGGTTTTGTTTTCTTTTGGTTTTCTTTCCTCCTTTTTTTTTCTTGCGCCGGACGATGTCTGCACACACAGAATGCACATGTGCCAAGTGGTATAAATATATAAAGTTATGCATCTGTATTTATGTATGTACTTAAAGGGAAAGACACGTGTGAATAAAGCGGGGCTTTTTGTTTGGACTCACACAGAGACACTGTTCCCTTCATTCTCACTTTTTCCCTTTGTGACTGCGTCTTTCTCTGTGTGTGTGTCCAAGAAGGGGGCAGTGGGCGGTGGTGTTGGAGTAAAGATTACATATAAGGGGACGAGCAGAATAAAAACAAACAAACAAACAAAAAAGAATGGAAACAACGATGGTTTTTTTGCAAATGCGACTGAAAGTGTGTGTGTGTGTGTGTGTGTGAGGCTGCGCAGAGAAGAAAAGAAGGGGATAAATAAAGTTGTGGGGCGTCGGTTGGTGGGTTGGGAGGAGTGAAGGACGTGAGGGGAGGAGGCAGCAGGAGGACGGCCGTGGGTGGCGTTGCAATTCACACCGCCGCAACGATTCCCGCGGGAATTAACAGAAGAAGTGAAGGAAAATAAAAGGGGATGGGCGCGAGTCTTTTTGTTGTTTTTGTTTTTGACGTGGCGTGGCACCGCCTTCCTGAGAGGATGGAGGGAGACACGCGAAGTACCCTTTTCTTTTTCTCTTTCTCCTGTAGTCTGGGGGCGGGGGTATAGTTTGCACTTTATTGAAGGCTGACGTTCTTCCGGTTACTTGTGACGCTTCTTTTTTTTTTTTTTTGCGTGTGTGTGTGTGTGTGTGTGTGTGCGTGCGTGCGTGCGGCAGTATATTTTTGCTTCTGCCTCACCCGCGCCCCACGAACCCACGAGAAATGACGCGAGAAGAAACAACGACAACAACAGCTGTCGTTCTGCTGCAGCCCTCTGTAATGGAAGTGAAGGTGGTATGGCGTTAAGAAAGTAGAAGGCTAGGCGTTGTGTGCATGTAAATGTGCACTTGGATTGTAATCTGCAGATCCCTGCGTGTCTGTGTTTGGGGCGCGAAGGGAGGAGAGGGGAAAAAGCGGGGAACCAGATGAGAGGGGAAAGGAGATTAAATGATGGTGGTAATGGCGACACGTATCTTCACGACGGAATGGGTTTCCAGGAAGAATATACACATATGTATTTATAAGTATATATATATATATATCCACATATGAGTATTTCAGCAGCGGTTGGGATCTTTTTTTTTTTTTTGTTTTGTTTCTATTTGCTTTCTCCCTGTCCGTGAATTTCTTACTTTCTGTGCATGTGCATTGGCCTTGGGCTTTTGTCCTTTTGTGCGTTTCATTGTGGCGGTGCAGTCCACACCGAGAGCCGCGCACATTCATGCGAAGAGCGGAGGAACGCGGAGAACAGCCCCGCCCCCCCCCCTTTTTTTTTTTCTTTTTTCCAAACGCACGTTTTTGAGTGAGAGGCGGGGGGAAAGGGGGACGGCAGGTTGGTGGTCTGCCCGCATATGTGCACGTGGAATGCTTTAAGGATTTTTTTTTTTTGTTGCAACTAATTTCTTTTTTGCCTTTTTTTTTCTTCCTCTGACGCACCGTTGAAAACACACGCAAGCACACGTGTCCACAATAAATAATAATAATAATAGTAATAATAGTAATAGTGCGGTAAAAAAGAAAAAAAAAAAAAAAAAAGAGAAGAAAAGGAAGCAAAAAAGAGAACAACACACACACACACACGCAGACAGACAGACCAAACGAATAGGCTGCAATTAGTGAACGGAGCCGTTTTGGCCATTTCTCTCGGAACGCAAAGGAACAGTCGGACACATGAGAGGCATTCCGCACCCCGCACTTCCCACGCTTCGCAGACACGGGCTTTGCTTTTTGCTTCTGCTGCTCAGCTGTGTGATGACGCCGACTCGTGCAGATGATGGTGCCGTGTCTATTATGGTGCCTGCGAACAAAGAGGAGTGCTTTGTGGAGGACATCCATGGCGTTGGAGTGAAGGTGTTTCTTCACTACATGGTGACATTTGGCGGCGTGCTTGACATCGACGCTGTCATCTATGGGCCGGACAACAGTCATATCTGGGATGCCCTCCGCGAGACGGAGGGGCGTGTGCTCTTCAAGACACGCACGCCCGGTCGCCACCGCTTTTGCTTTTCTAACAAGATGAGTACCATCACCCAGAAAGTGGTGGCGTTCTCCATAACAGTTGGGGACTCGGGGATGGAGAGGAATAATGGCAAGCCGAATACAGGGCCGGATCCGTTAGAACGATCTCTCATGCGTATTCAGCAAGGACTGCGTGAGGTGCAGGAGGTGCAGCGGTATCTCAGGGGTCGTGAGCGTGTGCACCGCGCGACAACGGAGGTGGCAAACACGCGTGTTGTTGTCTGGTCAGCGATAGAAATATTAATTATTGCGTTCATGGGTGCGGGCAATGTGTGGTACCTAAAGCGCATCTTCAATAAGCGAAGAGTGGTATAGAAGGGGTATGAAGGAAGGGAGGGAGGGAGTGATGAGAAGATATGCGTGGCGGAATTTTTGAATTTATTCCGTGCATCTTTTTAAAATTTCCTTTGTAGGCACAACGAATTGTAGAAGGAGGGAGGGGCAAACAATTTGGTGAGACCAAAGCAAGGAAGAAAAAAAGAAAAACTAGTTATTTTCCCATCAGCTGTACATCAAGCCCTCTATCTCCTCTCTCTTTTTATTTACATTTTGTTACACAACATTCATCTCTTCATGTATATATAAATATGTGCATGTTCGGTTTACTTCCGTACATTCCTTTGAATGAATGAAGAAGCAGAAGAAGATGGTGGAAACAGAATGATGGTTTGGCAGGGAATGGGCGGACCAGAAGTGGAGAGGGGGGCGGGGGGCACGTGGATTTCTTTGGGCGACAGCAGTTGTTTTTTTTTTTTTTTTTTTGTATTTCACTGAATTTTGTGTTCTTCCATATTTTTCGTATGCGTGTGACTACATCTTTTATGGTACAGTACTTTGATCGTATTGCAGCGCTGAATGCATGTGATGCGGCGTAAAAGAGCGCACACACGCGTGCGGCTTATTATTATTAACCTTCAATGCACGTCATACACTCACCACCGTTTCTTTTTGTTTGTTTGTTTTCATGTTCATTTTTTTTTTTTTTTTTTGCTTCTGTCGTGTATAAAAACACCATTTCTCTGTTTTTTTCTTTCTTTTTTTGGTGGCGGCCTGCGCGCACACACGCACCAGAGCTGTGGACGGATTCACCCCCGTTCATCGTGTTATCTGCACACGCCGACAGGGAGGCGCACAACTACCGGGAAAGGGGCGGGCAGGCCAGGGAAAGGCATAAGAAACAAACAAGAAAAGAGGGGAATACGTGCGTGTTCAGTCAAACGAGCGGAGCGGTCGGCCACGGGGGGAAGAGAAGAAGAAGAAGAGAGAGAGGGAGAGAGAGAGGAAAAAGGAGCGGGAAAAGAAGCAGCGAGAAAAAATGCCCAGAAGAGTTCTGCTGGGAAACTGGTTTGAGGAGGAGGCGTACATGCGGGATCGCAGACGCCTCATGGAGGGTCGTAATGGTGGCGTCGTGGATGCCGCACGTGAGACGCAGCTCATATTGGCCAAGGTGAAGCACCACAACACGCCGTATCACTTGTCCCCCATGCATGACGACGGCTTTCTGCACTTTTACACTCCAGTAATGCTACAAAATGCTGAAACACTTGGCTTTATTTCGCTTGACTTAGAGGATCGTGCGCTACAACCCACAGGGTGGCGTGTTGTCTGTTCCACAGCACCAGCCAGCGGTCCAACTTTGCGCAATTGTTTTTTATTGGCCCCGGCGCCTACCGGCCCCACAGATATGATTGCTCCACCACCCGAGGAGGAGGACGTGGTGCACTACGGGCAGCCGTTTTTTATCATGACCGTGCCAGAGCTCTGCGATAACCCGCTTTCACTTGCCTCAGAGCACAAAGGGCCTCATAGCGCGTCAAAGGTGACAGGAAAGTATCAAGATGTGTTTTTTTCACCGGACGGCAACTCCGCGGAGACGATGTGGGTGGCGGATTTCTCGAACCCCGAGTATTGTGAGGACATGCGTGACAGGCCTGTGAAGGGGGACGCCGTCTTGGTGATCCGCCACAACCACACCAATGTCCCACTGGCAAGCACAAAGGCAGTCTTTTACAACGACTTTGGACCGGAGTATGAGGTCTGCTGCAATAAGTTTACAAGGAGTCTTAAGGGCCCATTGACGGATGAAAATTACTGGATCTTTGTTCATAGTGAGGAGCGTGAAGAAGAGGGTGATGAAAAACAGGAGCATGCCTCGACCACTGCTTGAGAAATTCCGGAGGCGGACAACGATTTCAGCTGAAGAAGAAGAAAAAAAAAAAAAAAAGACTCATTTCAAGGGATGCCATGCGTACTTTACTGCCTCATGTAAGACTCTGCGCCGCTTAGAGGGGGGGCGCGGCTGCTGTGAATGAAAAGACACTCCTCAAAAAAAAAAAAAAAAAAAAAAAAAAAAGAAAAGGAGGGCAAAAGAAGGAAATAATGGAACATTATTTCCGCTGGTTTTATGTGTGGAGAGAAACGTGTGGCACCCGCGGTGTGATGTATATGTATACGCATATAAATATATATATATAAATGCATGTTTGCATGTATCTCTCCATGTTTTATTTCTTTGAGAGGCATGAATTTGTGTAAAATTTGCTTTAAACACCGTACTTCTTTTTCTTTTTCTTTTTTGCCATTTTTTTTCTTTTATTATCCCCTTTTTGGATGGGCGTCCGCAGAGAGCAGCACAAAAACAAAACAAAAAAAAAAAAAAAAAACAAAAACAAAAACAAAAAAAGAAAACACAATAAAAGGAGGAATTTTGGAAAGGCTTGAAGCCATGTGGTTTTTCTTGTTACTCTTTTCCTTCCTTAATCGGAAGTTTATGCCGTTTGTCATCTTTCTTTTTACTCTAGCTGACTTCATGTCAGTTTCCGCGGCCATTTTGAAGGATCCACGATTTCTTATTCATGGACCGTCCTACGCCTACCTGGATTGCTCCGCGTGCCTTGCCTTTGCTGGATACCTGGGGCAGCGGATGAATGCTTCGCTCGAGTATGACGGTAGAGGCGGTGCTAGCTTCCTTGCCACGCATCGTTTAAATAAGGAGAACAAGCTTCAGCGTAACTTGTATGCGACAAGCGAGTTGCGTGCGGTGGAGGTTTTGGAAAAAATATGCAGTGTTACTCTTGAAGAGAACTACGTCCTGCATTTGGATATCGATCGACGTATTCGCGTGTATCAGTCTGGGAACACGGATTTCCCCTATGCTCAACACTACAGTGTGCAGGACTCTGCTGCACTAAAAGTCGTTTCTAAAACAGCTGTTCGGGATTTTTGCACGCGTTTGATGGACGAGGAGGAGGAAGCCATGATGAATGTCGTGCGTGAGGTGCGTGAGCTGGCGGAGTTGGAACTACGTCTCTGTGGCGGCAATGATGTTAATAGGAGTTCAGTGAAGACGTCACTGCCAAAATTTGAGACGTTGGTCACAGCTGTGTGCATTGGGACAGAAGCGAGCATTGCTGCGGAGCTGGGCCGCATTCAGCGTTACGAGAAGTGGCAGGAGAGCATATCCAGGCGGCGGGAAGAAGCGATTAAGAAGCTTGGCGGAAAAAGTGAAGAACCCATCGTTGCGAAGGAAGTGGTGCACGGTGAAAAAGACCCACAGCCGTGGTTCTCGGTTTCCGAAAGTACTTTTTCTTCCGGCGACAGAGAGGAAGGAGACGATGACGACGAGGGCGGACTGGAATCAATTGGCATTGATTTGTAGCTGCCTACCATTAATATTTTTCCCCTTTTTTCCTTTTTTTTTTTTTTTCCCCTTTTTTGCACATCTCTCTTATTCTTTGGTTTTTTTTTTTTTTTTTTTTGAACGAGAAACGCGACAAATTGTGCTGTAAAAAAGAGAGGGTCCGTTGAAATGGCAATGGACGAGCGTCAGTTGTGCGAGCCAATTTGCCCTGAGAGATGTTTGAAATGATATCAAACCTTTTTTTTTTTTTTTTTTTTTTTTGGGGTGAGTTCAGGGGTTTGAATGGACTCGGTATTATTTTTATTGCTTCAGCGATTGGGGTCAACAC
>NW_001849566.1:40762-48499 GCF_000209065.1 Trypanosoma cruzi
GTGTGCCAAAGACGGACATGTGTGATGACTTTTGGTGATATCGTTCTGAGACAAAGTGGATGTTTTTCAGTAGAGGCAGTCATAATCTCCCTTCTTACGCGGGGTTTGCGAAGTTTTTTTTTTTTTTTTTTTTTTTTTTTTGTTGTTGACTCTGCCCGGCTGTACTGTCTTCTCTATCTTTTGTATCCTTTCTCTCTCTCTCTCTCTGTGTGTGTGTGTGTGTCAGTGCAATATCGAGTTATCTCGTTTTGAACTGTCATTACTGGGGACTTTTAGGCGCAGAAAAACACACACACACACAAAAAAAAAAAGAAAATGCCCACTAGCGGGGCGCCTGCGGGCGTTAATATGCCGAAGAAACGTGATCCACGTCTTCGTGGCGTGCAGCAACCGCAGGAGAAACAGTTTTTTGACTCCGCGGACTACGAAGTAAAGCGACAACAGCAGCAACAGCAATCACAGCAGCCACCACAGAAGAACCGGACGCCCCCGCTGTGCTCACCACCCTCCTGAATGGAGTGAAACAAGCACCAGTGGAATAGACATGAAGAAACAACAACAACAACAACACAGAAGGTGAAGGGAGGGAGCGTGGAGAGGGAGGAGTGGCCTTCATAGAAAAAGCAACACGAGGGTATAAAGTGGAAATATGTACGTGGTGAACGCACTCTTGGGGCGACACTGTGATTGTGCGGAGTAGGCACATGTGTGCATGTGTTGATTCTGGTTGGAGTTGAGAGTGGGATTGCTTCTCAAGGCGGGAGGATGAAGCGTGCTTTCTTTCCTTGACACATTCCTCACCAACTTGCCGGGTTGAGCCTCAACACAGGAGGTGTTATATATATATATATATATATATATATATATTTTCATCTGAAGGTTTATCGGCTAGGAACTGGAACGTGGGGATGATTGGTAGGGGGGTTCTCAACCGCAAGGAAGAAAGGGGCGGGGGAGAGGGACGGAAATCCTTCTCTCACTTGTTTCTTATTTCTTCTGTCAGTTTGCATGTGTCATTGGTTGAGGGGGTGTCGTGTTCCATGTTTTTTTTTTTTTTTTTTTTCATCTTCTCCTTGTTTGTGTTCTACACCCTCAATGCGTGCCGTTTCGGCGCTATCAAGTGCCTCAACTTTTTCACGCACTCTTTTTTTTCCTTTTATTTTTTATTTTTTATTATTTTTCAGCTTTTTACGCCAGTGAGCTTCATTGACATAAATAAGGGGAGACGGTGGCAGCAACAGCGACGACAATTTCGGAGAACAAAGAGGAGCCGGGCTGGCTGAGAAGGAAGAAACAATAACGGAAACAAGCGAAGAAAAGTTTTAGGCGGCACATTCTTTTTCTCTTCACGTTTTGGGCGGGGGAGGCAATGCAACGGGGCACGGCACTGTCGTCAAACAACCCTTTCAGGGAGAAAAGCGATGACCTCCCTGTGCCGGGAAATGAACCGGGCAACACACAGACAATTGCCGAGGCTATCAAGAGTGATGATGCCATGATGGCGAATGAACTCAAGGCACTTTCACGGCGAGCAGAAACAAGGAATACGGAAACGGAGAAGATTTCTATTCGCGGAGGTGTTTTAAAAACTCCTTTGGTGCGTCGCAGCGGGCGTGGCCCGCGAACGGTAGAAATTAAGGAGACTCACAGCAGGGAAACATTTATCGCCAAGAAACGGGAAGTGGGTCTCATGCGACTTGATCTTGCAAACAAGGAGGCAGAGATCCGTCATTTGGAGGAGGAAATGGATCGTGCGGAGAAGCGGGTTCGTCAACAGCAGGAGCAGCTTTCCAGCACAGAGGAGAAATTTAACAATTTTCTTAAACATAGCAATTTGGAACAGGATGCTGCCGTAAGACGAGCAGAGATTGAGAGCAAAGCCAAGTTGGAGCGTCTTATCGACATCAAAAAGCTCTCAGCACAAATTAGTCACATGGAACAAGACATGCGCAAGACAGAAATTCAATTGGAGCTGTGTAAGGAGTATAAGGAGTTTATGGACAGCATCACGGTACCCCAGTGGTTCTACGATGTTCTCTGTGGTCTTCGTGTGAACGATGCCAGTGAAGTGATTTTGCGCGAGGCCGAGGCGGAGTACACACGCCGGGCAGAGGAACTAATGGTGGCGATGCAAAAGGCTGAGGCTCGACGTGAATCTCACCAGCCAGTGGTTTTTGCTGAACGTCAGAAACGAGGTGGTCTTCGGGAAGAGAGGCACAACGACGAAAAAAACGATGGGTCATTGGAAGACGAGGAGGGGGAGCAGGTGCCAATTGAAGCCCAACTGGAGAAATTACACCAAGAACTTGAGGCCGAAGCACAGAAGCGGCAAATGGAGGCTACCGAATCTATTAAAAAAGAGGTGGAGGCACTTTCTGTAGAGGAAGTACGTGCAGTGCTGGACAAAGAGTACCCACAGGAGCGCATCCCAATGTACTTTACAGAACCGGATCAGATACTCGACATTTTTATTAACGTCGAAGAGGGCAACTTGTTTCTTATTCAAAACAGTCAAGAACTCGAGGAAGAGCTGGAGCGTGTCGCAATGGAATATTTTCATGAGCAGGAAGAAATGACCACTATGATGCGGCAGCGACATGCGCAGATGGAGTCGCTGGCGACAAGGATCAAGGAGGCACAGGAACGTTTGAAACAACTAGAGGAGCGCTTAGCGGATTTGGAGAGCACTGAGGACGGCGCTGACGCGGGGCTTGAAGCTGCACGCGGTAAGAAGGGCATTGTCTCTCCCAGGAGGAATAAAGCTGGACCTGTGATGAGGCAAGAGGTACTAAAAAAGCTCATTGAGCGTGCTGTGGCAGATATATTTCGATGCATTACTCAGCATTCGGTTTCTCCGCGTCGCCCCGAAGATGGCGAGGGACTTGAGGATAAAATGCGGAGTGCAGTGAGACAAAAACCACTCAGTGCACGTAGTAGAAACCCTCAGGCCGCGCTTTCTCCCAAAGCCAAAGGCAAGAAGAAGGACCGGACTATCTCTGAAAAAGCACCTGGTGAAGGAGGGGTTGAAGGACAGAGTGACGGTGAGGCCAGCGCCAACATGTGGCCTGTGGAGATGCTTACTATCATTGAAACCAAGATAGACGAGTACATCCACTATATCAACAACCCCGAAAACGGCATAGAACAGTCTCTCATTATGAGTGTCATCAAGATGCGAGACAAGGAACGCCGTCACCGGGCTCGAGTGGTTCAATTGGAACGGCAGTCAACAGAAAGAGAGGAGCGCAACAAGCGAGCTCTTCAACGTTCACAGGCACCTGTTGTGCGGCGACGTGGGAAGCCAGTTATGTGGCGTTCTCATCCCCCGGTTGAGACAGTGCGGGGGAAGGAAGTGAAACAAGGCCCTGAGAAAGAGAAAGAATCGGACCAGGACGATGAATTCTTCCTATGAGACAAATTGCTTGGTGGTGGTGAAGGGCACTGAAATGTAGTGGGCATTTAATGGCTGAGAAATGAAGAATAAAAAAAAAAAAAAAAGGGCGAGAGACGCACCTTTTCCCCCTTTTTTCTTTTTCTTGTGTTGTTGGCTGTTAATCAGGGGAGAGTAGGACACGGTGAGAAAAACGAACTCGCCACTAATTTGCTCATGAATGTGCCTTATGTAATTAGACTATGCCTAGTGCACCTCATGTAAAGTGTTGTGAGCCGATGTAGGATAAAGACATTGTGTCTGTGTCCCTGCCTTTGATTTGTTTTTTTTTTTTTTTGTAAATGTTGGACTCCAGTCTTCTTTAAATCTGTTCCTGTTACTGTCACTTTTACCAATCATGTTGCCGCTACTACGGGTTTTTTGCGGTGAAGTCTCTATTTTTTTTTTTTTTTTTCTTTTAACTATGGTGTTACACAAAAGGGGCCGGAAGAAAAGGAGGAAGCCCAAACGTTAGCCGGAGGGCTGTTGCTCTATTGTCGTATCCGCCGCAGGAATGGCGAAGAAGCATCGCGTGAAGCGCCAGAAGTATGTGGAGCACCTTCTCCGCCTAGAGAAGGAAAGGGATGAGTACCTCGCGAAACGCATGCGTTCCAAGCGCAGCCGTGCGGAGCGCAATGCGGAGGACATCTTTGGCGAGGCGAAGGAGAATCTCACAATGGGTGAAATGAAACGTGAGCGTAAAGAGTCGGCGGCCAAAGAGCAGGCGGTGTTGTCTCCAAACGAGCAAAAAGAGAAGGAAGCCGTGAATGCTTCTGTAAACATGGAGAGGGCGGAGAATAACGGGGATATTGCTGCGTTACCGGCAGCGAGGAAGGGGATGAAGCGAATCAATCGAAGGTATTAATGAAGTGCTTTTTGCCTTATTTTTAGTCCCGCTGCTGCTTTTGGTTGGACATCTGATGATTTGTGTCACGTAATCGTATAAACATTTGAATGGAAGTCACGCTTTTGTACGTTCAATGAGGAGTGGTTGACAATGGAGCTGAATTCTCACAACCGCAATATATACATATATATATATAATGGTGTGGCCTGATGAATAATTGGTGGATTTCTGATTACCCTCGTTCTAAGGAGGACACTTTATGAAACTTCTCGGCGTATCATACGCTTTTTCTTGCACCCACACTAAACAGGCGGAGAAAATTGAAATATTTGTGCTTTATTACTTGGTTTTAAAGAAATGCTTTTTTTTTCCCTTTACTCTTTATGCCACCAATCTCTTTTGAATCTTCTTAATAATTTCTGTTGGCTTTATTTCTGCGGTATATGTATTTTTTGTAGTATTTTTTTTTTTAGGAGCGTGCATACACGCATGGGAAAGACAAAAGGCCACCCTCGCAGAGATGAAGGGCAGAGGGGCTGGAAAGGTGCACAACGAGGCGGATTTTGCAGCCGCGAGCCGTGTACAAATCCCTGTAGCGTGCCGTTGGCGATGTGGGACTTTGAGCAGTGCGATCCTGATGCCTGCTCTGGTCGGCGCCTATATCGTCAAAATGCACTGCGTCTTTTAAAGCTGCGGGAACCCTTTCATGGGGTTGTTCTTACACCCACAGCCACAGAGTTCATGAGCCCTGCCGATGTGGATATCGTTGCCCAGTTTGGTGCTGCGGTGGTAGACTGTTCATGGAAGCAGCTACACGCAGTGCCATGGCGGCAGATGAAGATGGGTGCTCCACGATTGTTGCCGCTGTTAATTGCCGCCAATCCCGTCAATTACGGTCGGCCATCAAAGCTGAACTGTGCGGAGGCATTGGCAGGGGCTCTTGCCATTGCTGGTCGCATGGAGGACGCAAGGTGCGTCTTGTCGTATTTTTCGTGGGGAGATAGCTTTTTTGATCTAAATGCCGAGTTGTTAGAAGGGTATAGCAAATGCGCCAACCCCGCAGAGGTGGTGGCCTTTCAGGAAAAGTACGTGGAAACGGAGGCAGTTGAAAGTGCGGCCCGACGGGAGATAGACCTAAATAATATGGACCTGATGGATGCAGTTCCACTAAACGTTAAACGGGGTAAACTAAGGCGTCGAAACAAATGGAAGAACGAAGATGGCCGCGATGAATTGGAAGAGGAGGAAGAGGAGGAAGAGGAGGAGGAAGAAGAAGAGAAAAAGAAACAATTGGCGGACCTGGAAACATCAGATGATGCAGAATAAATTCATTGTTAGGGGGTATTGGTTTCCCTTTAAGAATTTTTTTTTTTTTGCTGCCTTTGTTGTTATTTATTTATTTGTTTATTAGTAACTTTTGAAGAGAATGATTGCGAGAGAGCTGGCTGCCTTAGTTTATGTATCCCGATAAAAAGAATACACTTCTTTATGACGCTTTTCTACCGTATGATTTTTGGGAATAACACGACATTAAGGGATCAGAGAGCCGATGGAGGCCAGATAATTTTTTTATTTTTATTTTTAAATTTACAGACACAGACGGGTTGGTTTAAGGAAATGGCTTTGGTTAATTTTACAATGCCTCCGAGTGGAGCGATGTCGGCGACCGTTTTTCAGAATTGGTACGCCAACATGGTACCAACGAGGTGCAGCTAAGGTTCATTGACGAAACTGGGGCTTTTGGATGCGACGTTAATTGTGGTCACCTCCATGAGAGGCTTACGGTCGGTTTCAGGGAAACATCGCCAAACCCTGGGGGGATTTGAGTCTTACGGGACATATGGCGGATCTCCGGGCGCCTCACCAAATTTCGAGACTCAATTCCTCCTGCACATCGTGTGGGACGGCCCGGGAGTTGGGGGTCCAGCAAGGGCTGATCATTGCGGAAAGGCAGAGATTATACTCGGAGTATAACAACACCGTTACAGACGTTCATAATCGGAGCGCGCGGCCTCAACATCAAATGGAGGAAGCGAATAACCACTTCTCGGCGCGCGCATCCAACATTGCGGTCACGGACGGTCTTCTTGCGCGACGAGAATTGGCGCTTGCCGGGCGCGAACGCCATTTAGAGACAACCCTGCCCAACCCCAGGCAAAACTCCGGGAACGAGAGGCACGCATCAGCGAATTGGAAGCGCGGCTTGCAGCTTGGGGTGCCGATGCGCCCGGACAGCGAGAAGCTCCCTCCTC
Organism: Trypanosoma cruzi; assembly: GCF_000209065.1. Taxonomy (NCBI): domain Eukaryota; phylum Euglenozoa; class Kinetoplastea; order Trypanosomatida; family Trypanosomatidae; genus Trypanosoma; species Trypanosoma cruzi. The sequence continues at coordinate 47,292 of NW_001849566.1, forward strand.
CAGGAAAGGGCCGCCAGATGCACCCGCACGCGTATCCGAAGATGGCGCAACGACACCACCCCACCACGAGCGCTTGATGGCCGGGGGCGTGCCTGTATATCCACAAGTCCCCAACCCATTTTTACGGGAGGGCGACGGCGGGCCAATACTCGTACGTCATTGGACAATTTGGGCGACCACATTTCCCTCATTCCGTGACTTTGCCATTCCGATTTCCACCTTCAGAAGAAGCTTCCGGTTCAGAAGAAGAAGATCTGGATTTCCTTCAATTTGACTTCACCACTTGGATCCCGCGAATTTGGAATGAATGCATCCTTGGAATTCTATTTGGAATTTGGAGCGCCTACGATTATTGACACCGTGGGGACGCTCACGCTCAAATTGTCTTTTACATTCTTGTTTCGTGGATGCGCGCATTGCAGTTATTTTGAGAGCCCATCAAACGGTCCATGGAATTGGGCATGATTATGCTGCAGGACTTTCGGATGCACTTCATGGTCAAATCCGATCCCGGCATCCCGATCCACAAACTGCGTGCCCGCCTTCACTCGGCTTTTCATGAGGCTGACACATTCGCGAGGGTGGCTGAGCCTTTTGTGGATTGACGGGGAACCCGACCACCACAACAGCGATCTTTGCGGTGCCAATTGTGTCGTATTTATGGAAACGATGCATCTACACGCAACGTGCGCCCCGAAAGGGGTTTCCCGAACTACAGACGAACGTTAAGAGACGGCAAAGGGGCTGCCGGCTGCTTACGAGGGCGAACGAAAGCAGCCCCATTCATTCCACCAACTCCAATTAATTCTCTATGGCATTGCACCGTGCCGCTGACACTTCGTCCGATCTTTCGAATCGCCCGAATCATTTGACGAGAAGGCAATGGAGCTTATTCGCAAAGAAATTCAACCGTGGTACGACGAACCTCCGACATCTCCGCCTTGGGCCAGCTACATGAGGAGCGCGAACGAGGCGGATCGATAAATGTGTGTGCCGTCAAAGTGGGAGCAGAGAATGTCCCTAGCGGGGCAATTTACAACCTTTTGCCGCACGCACGAACGGCCGATCAATGCGGAGAGCCGTGCGGCCTTTTTGGCGGCAATAGTCTGCGTGGCGTCATCGACCCCACCGCGGCACGCCAGGATGCTGCGGTCCATGTTGCAAATGAATCGAACCCCGCTGGACATGGCGATTCTGGGGATACAAAA